>NC_080728.1:7507500-7705000 GCF_019097595.1 Hemibagrus wyckioides
AGATCATCAACATCAACACCACCGGCATCCAATCCCAATAACTAACACCAACACCAAACTACCTTAACACTGAATTCAAACAGTACTTACACTAATACCTCTACCTTATCAATAACACCAATACCACCAACAAACACAACACCAACCTCACAAACACCTCCAAATTAAACACCACCAGCATCAATACTAACATCACAAACACTGACAAAACTCTGAACCAAGCAATAATATAGTAGTGGGGACTATATTTAACGCTTCTTCAGGTCAGTCAGTGAGCTCATAGAGAAGGCAGAAGAAGAGAAAGATGTGTGAGAAGACGGTGTGTGTGTGTGTGTGTATGTGTGTGTGTGTGTGTGTGTGTGTGAGAGAGAGAGAGAGCACAGGTATGAATCTTCTTCTTCCCACATTAATAATTGTCACTGAATAACCAATACCTTAAAATCCGAATTATATTTCATGTTACTTCATGTGAACGATCAAACATAAAAATCAAAATTTCTTAACACCGCTGTAGTCAGAGCGCGCGCCGACACTTTTAACCATTTCTGGCCTAGTGTTAGACCAGACCCCGTTAGTCTCGGGTTTAATCTCTGTCCCATGTTGAATCAGGGATCTTCACTCTGACTGTTTTCGTTAAATGACGCCGAGCTCGTGCGCAGAATCCGTGATGCCATTGTTAAGATGTTCCAAACCCGCCATTATTACTGCACCATCATATCTATTGGACATTTTCGTTCCCTGAATTCCGTTACTTGTTTCTCTGACCACTGAGGACGTTATCTATCTCACAGTCCAGTGTTAAGATACATCCTGGTGTTTAATAACAGTATAATATATCCTCAAATCTTCTAGGTGACGTTTTCAATTTCGTTTTGGAATTTGTATTTTAATTTTAATGTAATATAAGCTAGCTAACCCGTTCTCTGTGCTCACGTCGACGCGCGTGCAATTAAAAAAAATGGTAAAAGTTCAATTGTGCTCGTGCTCGCGGACTGAGCACGTGCTCTAGAAACTTCTGCTGCATGAGTAAAGAAACCACAAACAACACAAAGGTAATGCAAACAGAATAAAACTTGTGTGTGTGTGTGTGTATATAGACACTTATCTTTAATAATTCCTTATCATCAGATAATATACATGTTGATAAGCAAACAATTCTGCCATTTTTAGCCATTTCAGAAATGATCAGTTCAGCAAAATAATTAATAAATATGCACATGTGCAAAAAACAAACAAAACAAACAAACCAATAAAACCCCGCACCATTTACAATGCAGTTTAGAAATGTAAAAGAAGCCAATTTTTTGCATTTCACCTCAGTAACCAAGATGCTTTCCCTCTCTTATTATTCACCCACGTGTTTTCAACACGAATACAGATTTGCTTAATAATAATAATAATAATAATAATAATAATAATAATAATAATTTATGTCTTTTGTTAACTCCCCCAGTGCTACGAATTAGAGCAATTAATTCAGCTCTTAATCTTTATTTATAGCATTTATAACGCGTCTCAATTATCTGTGACGAAACTGTTATTGAATGCCTATTAAAATACCCATATCATTAAAATCGGCATATTTTAAAAGGTTACTTAAAGCTTTTTTTTTTATTCATAAATTGGAGATGAAAAAAATCATCTCGGTGCGATTTTGACTAATTCTATTAAATATGAAGAAGAAGAAAAAAAGGACGGATATGAATTACGGTTAGTGCTGATGACTGGAAATATTAAATGAGTAATGTTTATAAAGAGCCCCTGTTTTAACTGACATTTTTCTGTTTAAAGCCAGATATTTTAACAGAATTTCTCTTGCATGTAGATGCCGTGGTTGTGTCCTTCCTCCTCCTCCTCCTCCTCCTCCTCCTCTTCGGATTTTTTTTTCTATTTTTCTCAGAAAGAAAAAAAACCTCGGTGAGAAATCCCCAGCTCCGAACCTGCACTAGTGTACTGAATTATCTCTCAGAACTGGATTAACGCCGACATCTGAACACAAAACATTTTATAGCGATTTCATTCAGATTTCATTCAGCATTAAACAGAGAAAATAAACCCTGAGTATAAATAAATTGATAAGTGAAAGATTTGGTGCAGTCTGTGTTCATTCAGCACTGGGGATTTTTTTGATGCACGTGCTGAGTAAAAAGAAAAGGCTGGCGGTGTCTGCTGCTTCTTCGTCCGCGACCTCTTCTGTGTGTTAAAATGGTTTTGTGTTGACTCCAGCTCAGATTAAGTGTGTGTGCGTGTGTGTCCGCAACCTGTACGCGCTTGCTGTACAGTAAGTACGGTAGCACTTTTTTTCCCCTCTTGGTTTGTGTGTGTGAATGTGTGTGTGTTTGAGTGTGTGTGTGTTTGAGTGTGTGTGTGTGTGTGTGTGTGTGCGCGCTCGCGTGCGCGTGCGCGCGTGGACGCTGTAGGCTAGGAGGAGAAAGAAGCTCAACGCGTACCCAGCTCAGGGTTTTCTCTCTCTCTCTTGGCTGTAAATGCCATCCGCACCTCGATCTGGGTGTCACCTCATCTAATCACCAACCTCAATTCAGCAGGTCAGTGCATATTTAATTTTCTATCTTCACATTTCCGTTGGCAAACGTAACAATATTAGCATACCAGCTCTAGCTCTTTCAGGGCGCATTAATTTAGCTTGCGTCCGCTTGGGTCAGCTTCCGCATCACTGATGCGTACACTTGGTGTGTGATACGATTTACATTTTTTTCAGTGTTTTTTTTTTATTTATTTTATTTTATTTATTTTCCTTCACTTTTGCTAAAAGAGACTCCAAAAAGCAGCACGGAGTGTCTTTTTGTTACCCTGACGCGTTTAGCACTGCATTATGGGTACGTTGGTTCGAAATATTAGTACAATAATTATTAGAATTATAGTAGAATACATGAAATAATGCTCGCATGAGCTGCATGGATGATGAAATTGAAATGATGAAATTCATCATCATCATAATACGTGCGTTTTTGTTGGAGGTAATAATGCTGATGCAGTGTCTAAAAGTGTGTGAGCGTGAGTGTGTCTGTGTGTGTGGCACAGATAGATGTCAAATCTCCCAGTCCTGAGTGTGTGTGTGTGTGTTTAGCCTACTCATTTCACAGGTCAGATACACAGGCTGTGCACCCACGACCACTTTCCGAAAATGCTAGGCTTTTTAATGGTAGGCTGATAATATATATATATATATTATAGCCATGTTCCCATAGACGAAGATGAAAACGGTTTAATGATCTATTACCACCTGAGTGTGTAGAAGAGAAAGTCTGCCTGCTCATAGCCGTGAAATTGATCTGATTAGGGTCATAAAAGAGAAAGAACGAGGCTGTGTGTGAAAGAAGGAGAGAGAGAGAGGGAGACAGACAGAGAGAGAGAGAGAGTATGATTGTGTGAGCTACAAACACGCTAAGATGAGGACATTAAGGGACCCCGTAGTCCGTCTGCATACCCGTTTGTATGTGTGTGTTTGTGTGTGTGTTTGTGTGTGTGTGTTCGGGCGCGTGTCATTTGCATCTAGAGATACAGTGAGAGGGATTGATTAGAGCTGAATGGATGTCAAGCAGCTGTTTTTGGCCTGATAGTGAGAGACACCGGATGGAGTTAAACCACATTTCCAAATACACATGTGTTCCAAAAATAAATAAATAAAATATGCACACACTCTTGTTTGAACAAGAACAGTTGTGATTCATTGTTTGGCCTTGAGAGTGAAGATGTCACGCGTTTCAGCCGACACACAACAAAATCGCCCTTTCAAAATAATACTATTATTTGTACATTTTGAATTAAGATTAGATTTCACATATGCATGTTTATAAAAAGCAAACGAACGCAAAACAAAAATAAATGAATAGAGTGAAATTGACACACTAACCTGTGTGAAGCTTTAGAGATGATGTGGAGTGGGTGTGAGTGTCGTTCTCATCGTTCTGCCTGTCTCAGGCGCTCTTTCATGTCTTCCTTTCTTTTTGATTCAGCAAAAACAAGACTCTCTCTCTATCATTTCTCTCTCTCTCTTTCATTCCCCTCATCTTCATCATTCTATAATGTCTGGTGTTCTTAGAAATATCTGTTTTCTCTCAGTTTGACAGCGCCTTTCAGGATTTTTCTAAGCTTGATTCTCAGAAGCAGAAGGGCCCTCAAATATCGCAGAGGACTCAAAAAGAAATTTCGTTCTTGAAAAGACTCGACAAAAACACCACCTTAGTAAAGGATTAATCATCCTGAGCCTTTTTCCCCTTAACGGTTCAGTTCAGGCTTTGACATATATGTTCTTACACTCAACACATTTCGAGATATGAACGATTAATTAATCATTATTTTTTAATACGACTAAATAATTATGCTTATTAAAACAAATTTAACCACAGCTTCCCCCCACTGTCTTGTGTGAAAAAGCAAAAGTCAGTTTTATCGCTCATCAGTTTGCGTGTGTGTGTGTGTGTGTGTGTGTGTGTGTGTGTGTTTCCGCTTATGATTCGGGGTTGGTTCAATCTCTCAATCTCTCCACTGGTCTATCTATTCTAGTCCACATCCTATATATACTCATATGTAAGAAAAAATGATACATATGTAAAAATGAGAAAGGCAAATGGAATAAAAGGTATAAGAATGAAATGAGACACGAGATGCTAGAAGAAGTCGAGGCGCTTGAAATATTACTGCTTTAGGATGCCTCCATTTTACCTCCATCTCTATATCAAGAGTTGTATAGAATGTATAATAATAATAATAATAATAATAATAATAATAATAATAATAATTTGTATATGTATATATGTAAATAAATGTACGGTTTTATAATACGTAAATATGTCTACTAGACGACTTTCTAATTTCGAAATTAAAACGCAGTGAAAAAAAAATTCAGTTTTTGAAAAAGCGAGTCAGACTGAAAGAAAACACATAGTTCTAAGAACGACCTTGAAGCTGAATCATCAAGCGACTTCTTATAGGTTTATGCAGTGTTTTCTTTACATGAGGGTGACTACTGTAGTAAAGGCTTTAATGCTACGACTACATAATAATAATAATAATAATAATAATAATAATAATAATAATAATAATTAATCCTGGATTTTTTGGGGTGTCAGGGCCAGTGCAAGTGAGTGATGCCTTTATAATGAACACTA
Organism: Hemibagrus wyckioides; assembly: GCF_019097595.1. Taxonomy (NCBI): domain Eukaryota; kingdom Metazoa; phylum Chordata; class Actinopteri; order Siluriformes; family Bagridae; genus Hemibagrus; species Hemibagrus wyckioides. The sequence goes on from NC_080728.1 coordinate 7,512,633, forward strand.
CTAACTTTTATACCATAATCCTAACGCAACAATAATAAAAAGTGCCAGGTTTTTAATGTGTGTCGATGGTTTTGTGTGTGTAGATCAATGGTGGCCGATAAACATAAGTATGCTGTTATCTGTGTGCGTCATCTTTAGCGCTAAGACAGTGAGAAAAGTGCGATTTCCACTCGATGTTAATCTGACATTAAAATAACTCACAGATTATCTACGCTATCTCCAACCTGACCCACTACCACTGCCTCTACACTGATTTATTCTCGAGCCAAGAGAGTGTGTTTGATTTAAACACACACACATACACACACACACACACACACAAACAAAATGTAGGTAAATGATATAAAGGCTGTACAGTCGTGTGGGTTGGTCCACTTAATGCATTTCAGATTACAAACTCAAACATATATTGACAGCAATGTTATGTGCGTGAAATACACGCACGCACGCACACACACACACACCCACCCACCCACACACACACACTTCCGAATGCATTTTGCGGAAGCTGAGCTGCGGTGGTGTAAGGTTCCACTAAATCAGCAAATTTTATTTTTTTTTGTGTGTTTCTTATATCACTGCTCCTACTCTCCCCTCGTCGTTTATAGTAAGGAACGTGGCAATTTATGTCTAGGCAACAGACACACACACACAGAGTCGCGTATGCTGGTCTACTTAATGCATTTCAGATTACAAACTCCCAGGTGGATTTATTCCATTGTATCGATTTTTGTATCAGTTCTACTGAATGCCGGGAGTAGCACACACACACACACAAACACACACATGCGCGCACGCATGCACACGCTCACACAAAACCCCCTTTAATGTTTTGTATTGAACTCCCTTTGAAGCTATTACACCTGCAGTTTCATCTCCACAAAAAATGTCTGTATTTTCTCTCTATTTCCGGTCAGTCAGCCATGCCGAGTTTTAACACACGGGCTAAAAGCCCAGCGGTACCAGTATGAACACATTTTAGGCCCAGCTGTGCTAATCATTTGCGTACACACTGCTACTGGATAGTTTAAATAAAAATTAATAAATAAATAAAATAGATAGAGATGAGATAATGTGCAATATGTTATGCCATGCGATATCAATTTGATCTTAGTAATCTAAAATTAAAAACGACAACAAAATGCAAGTAAACGGTACTAATAAACATTACATAATAAATAAAATACTATAATCTAAAAATATTAAATACTAAAACGTGATCACAGAAACAGATAAAATATATAACCTAAAGTAATGATGCACAATGGTCATTTGAAACATAATGAAAATATGGCACATAAAAATATTTTAAAAATACATTTCACATATTAAAATCCGCAAAGCACACCAGATAATTTTTTATTTATTTATTTATTTTTGTGATGTATTCCAGACTGATTGTGTTTGTTTCTCTATTATTTTATTGTAAAAGAGTGATACGCAATAATTCAAAAATGCCTACGGATGTTTGCTTTTGACGGTAGACTTAATCCAGTAATACAGACAACACATTTGTGATGTAATGAGTGTAGAAGCCACACTAAAATTAAGTACGATGATTTCCGCTGTGCTATTTTAATAAACCCGTGTTATCCCTTTATCGATGAAGTAGTGACGTCACCTCAGTGAATTTTCACCTGCATTATGTACGCGGTGTTGAAATCACTCGGCCGCGCCATGTCACTCTATAGCAGCGTTCAGTACTGAGCGACGGATAGAGAAATGCAAAGCAGACCTTCACACGATTAATGCATGACATCTCATTGCATGAGCTGTAAACCGGTCTGTAAATGACGAGCGCGGCGCTTTATATGCACGCTGAGTCTGGTGTTAAGAATTAAGGAAAGTGGACAAAGGATGTGTTGCATGGCGAAAACGCAGAAACCCCATTTTGAACGAGCAGGATGTGAGCGTTAATGAAAGAGGAAAAGAAAAGTCTTGCGCATGTCACCGCGAGAGGACGCACTGTCACGCAGTTTTAAGAGAACAGCTGCCACTGTTAACAAGCTCTGACACACACACGCGCGCACACACACACACACACACACACACGCACGCACACACGGGGTCACTAGAAGACTGTAGGTTAGAAGATTTTTTTTAATTAGATTAAATAAACTTTTTTCAGAGCAAAATGAATCTGTATTTATTTTTACAATTTTTAGTAAAAAAAAAAAGATTAAGTAAACAATCCAGTAGTTTCCAATCCCAGAACAAGGGTTTAATAGTAATAATAATAATTAATAATAATAATAATTAATAATTATAATAATACATTTGTGTAAGTACATATGAGCACTTTCTTTTTTTGTTTCTTTTCTAAAGAAACTTCAGATTTTTTTTGTTTTAGTTTTGGAAGGTTTGTACATTTGTGTTATATTTTAGCTCTATCATGCGTGAGATAGTCCTGTATGTATTTATGAAGCTGATGTATAAATGTTGTGAAATAGAGAAATTGTGTGTGTGTCTGTGTGTGTGTGTGTGTGTGTGAATGAATTGTCCAAATGTGCTTTGTGAATGGGAGTGTGTGTGTGTGTGCATAGGGAGAGAGAGGAAGAGCTCCAAAGCTCCTGGTCATCTTTCCCTGCATGGCCCCCACTTTATTCAATTAGTCCGAGCGGTGTAGCCCCTCCCTACTGATGACACCGAAAGAGAGAGAGAGAGAGAGAGAGAGAGAGAGAGAGAGAGAGACCCTCCTTAAGTTGCGTCGCGCCACAAGCTGTCTGCGAGCATTGAGCCGCCTGGCGCCATCCTAAAAGAATGCCTTCACTGTAAAAAAAAAAAAAAAAAAAAAAAAAAAAAAAAGCGAGCAACGCTGGGACGGTGCTAGGTTTAGACGGAGAGGCAGGGAGTAGAGAGAGGGAGGTGGGACGGAGGGAGGGAGGAGGGAGGGAGGAGGAGGGAGGGAGTCACTGGGGGGGGGTTCGAAGGTTTTACCGCTGCGCATAAACAGAGATTTTGATCAGTGCGTTAAAAGTTTCGGTGGAGTCCGCGCGCACTGAGACTCTCCACAGCAACCCGACCTGTTGAGTCCGCGTGCGCCGTCACGGAGCAGAAAAACAGTCAAAATCCTTTGGAGCCGTACTCGGACAACACTGGACTTATTTGTTTGAAATCGCTATCAGAGGGCGCTCTTTGCATTTTTTGTGTGTTTGTAAGTCCCATGTGACATTTTAATAGTCGAACGTTTATTTATTGAAGCGGTCAGTCCTTTAAAGTGGCCGAAGAAAAAGGACACTGTGTTTTTTTTAACCCAATGATAGAAAAGACGACAAGAAACCGGACGGCGAGGTAAACTTTTTTTTTCTTAGTTGCAGGTGATCCTCGGAAGTTACTTCTGAAGAAACGTCTGGATTAATCAGAGACGGAATTTGGGGACTTTCATAAATATTACTTGTCTTTTACTTTCGCCTTGTGTGTATTATTTCCGCCCGCTTGTGTATGAACGTTTGCTAAAAACGAAACGATGGAAGTGAGCGCGGAGCAGACCCGCTGGATAGGCCACCACCCTCATCATCATCCTCACCCGGTGCTGAACGGGCAGCACGCGGAGCCGCACCACCCCGGACTCAGCCACTCGTACATGGAGCCGCAGTATCCGCTCGAGGACATGGACGTGCTCTTCAACATTGACGGACAGAGCGGCCACCCGTACTACGGGAACCGGGCCGTGCAGAGGTACCCGCCGCCACACGGTGAGCATCTGATGCCTTTTTTTTTTAATTTGCAGCACAAACACATCGGAGTTAGGGTTAGGGTTAGGGCGCACGCATTCAACGAGCACTTCACACTGTCTTTACATCTGGTTAAAGTGTCACTTATAGGTTAAACGGATTCTTATTAATACGGTTTTTAAATATCTAACTAAACTTTTTACTATTAAATTAAAATTGCATGATGTGCCTGGTGCAGGCTGATTTAAATGGAACTGAACTATTATTATTATTTGTTATTATTATTATTATTATTATTATTATTATTATTATTATTATTATTATTATTATTATTATTGTCATCACCATCATTATCATTATTATGGTTATTATTATGATGATTATTATTACTTGCATAAAAATATAAAAAAACTTGCATAGCAATATACTTATTTAAAAATAAAATACTAAATAATTTATAATATAAGAATAATAGTAAAATTATTTTAAAAAATACCAAGTAGACCTTACTTTACTGTATTATAAAATTCGTAAAAAAAAGAGGCAAGAAGTCTGCTACAAGCCAGAACATAGACGACCCGACCTTAAGGTGTTTTTTATCTCGAGTGGTGTGTCACTGGTTTCACATCTTTCTAGTGTTTTGCTGTCAGCTCATATTTTAGACTCTTAATAAAATTTAATCTGAAGTTTTCTACATTCGAGGCCTTTTCCTGTAGGAACAAAACAATGCACGCTACAGAGTCGGCATTTTGAATGAACATCCATTTGTTATTTCTACAATGTGTATTTATTTATCCTTCTTTTCTTTGAAGTGACAGAAGTGCCCGTTGTGAATAATGTGTGCTATCTTGACAATAATGCGTCGTTAGATTTAGATTTAGGCTTTTTATGGGAGTTGGTCAGTATGTGAGTTGGGGCCTTACAAATAACCCGACAAAGTTCAGATACATAAACGATTCTCTGGGTGGAGAAAGTTATTATTGTTATTGGGTTTAATTTATTGCCGTGACTTCGCGAGCCGTGTGCAGGCAGGAAAAGGCCTGACTTTGTTTCTCTTTTGAAGCTTGTCTCTTTCAGACATCTCGGTACTTTCAGATTTTCCCCGCACTTTAGACAGATACTGAAGGAGGAGTGTTGGGTATCGACGGCCTTGATAATGAGAGCTAATGACATGCGTTAGGTGTTAATTGTGAATCCTTCAGACTTTCACCATGCAGTATCGTTTAGTTTTTCCCCCCATACATGTAAACCAACCGAAATTTGTTTCTTTCAGCATCGCAGATATACAAGACTAGAGTTTCAAAATACACTGCAGTGAACCACAATCCTGGCGGTGAATTATTATCCGCATTGTTTTTCATTTTGTAAAGCTCAATTCAAATCAGCCAGGATTGTAGTGTATTACATTATCAATAAAATATATTACGTTACCAGTCATAATAATAATAATAATAATAATAATAACATTTTACTTAGAAGTTTCAAAACGAAAGGTTGTAGATTTTGGCCCTCTACAATTTAGCAAAATTTGTTTCCAGTTGTGCTATAATTTCTATTTAAAAAAAATCTGTGATGAAATATGTCTGCACTTAGTTTTGTCGTCACTTGAATAATTACAAACAGTACATTTATAATTCAGCTTGTAAAGATTTCTTAATGTTATTTCTCTCGTGGTTTTTAATGTGGTTTTAAAACATGGCAGTCTATTAGTGATGCCACTGCCTGTTTTTTGTCATGTGGTTTGAACCAGCTTTAAACTGAGCGTTTTGATAAAAAAAAAAAAAAACAAGCATTGACGGTGACGTTTTTGTTAACACGCCTCTGTGTTTGTATGTGCCTTTTCAGGTAGTCAGGTGTGTCGCCCATCACTGCTGCACGGCTCTCTGCCATGGCTGGAGAGCAGTAAAGGGATCGGATCACACCATGGGGCCTCACCCTGGAACCTGGGCCCCCCTTTTTCCAAAGCACCACTGCACCATGGCTCCCCGGGGCCTCTGTCTGTCTACCCTCCTCCACCCTCGTCCTCCTCCTCTTCTTCCTCTTCCTCCTCTTCACTGTCAGCCGGCCATGCCAGCCCTCACCTCTTCACGTTTCCTCCTACTCCTCCAAAAGACGTGTCCCCAGACCCAGCTGTGTCCACGCAATCTTCCGGTTCTTCACTGCGGCCTGAAGACAAAGAGTGCATCAAGTACCAGCTGCCCGAGGGCATGAAGCTGGATGCAGCCCACAGCCGTAGCATGGCCATCGGAGCAGGCGCAGTGGCAACGTCCTCCTCCGCGCATCACCCCATCGCCACTTACCCTCCCTATGTGTCCGATTACGGGCCGGGGCTCTTCCCACCCAGCAGCCTGCTAGGTGGGTCCTCCTCTAGTTATGGTTCCAAAACGAGACCAAAAACAAGGTCCTGTTCAGGTAGGCGTGCGATTTATTACCCATTTTGATTTAACTTAACCACAACATAGGCAAAACATTTCACCCTAGCCTCCTTTCTATTTGTTCCAAATTTACCAGACTTCCTCACAAACAGCCTCCCGGGGTCAGGGCCACTCTGAGGCAATTGATAAGTATTTGTGTTCATTTAGCACTCCATAGGAAAGGCCTCATTGAAATTAACTGCTTGAATGCTGGCCTTGTGTTATCCATATCAAACAAAACAGCATATGGCTTCAATGGCAATTTAAGATAAATTATATACTTAATGATCATTAGGAAATATTCCTATTAGGAACAATATTCTCAATATAATCTACCAGTTTAAAGGTAAAATTATTAAATAATAAATAATGGACCAAGAAATAAATTTGGACACAGATTTGTTTGTTACAGTCTGGCTTGTTTTCCCAATAGTGCATATTTAATATTTTATGATTAAAGGCCTGCATTAGACTAAATCTATTGTTGTCCAGTGATAAAGCCGAATACCATCATGCGGGATAATTAAACATTACCCAATTTGTTCCGACTAGTCCGTTTTTTTTTCTCCTGATGTTTGCAATTTTTTTGCATCTCTTCTGATCCCGGTCTCCGCAGTGTTTTATGTGTTTAAGCTAATCCACTTACGTTCAGCCTGCTGCGCTGTTTATTTTAGCGCTGAAACTCTGATGGAGAGGCCGGATGCTGCTGCATGAATCTCTATCCAAACACGGGGGGAAATTAGTGGGGAAAAAGGTCATTCAGTCACCAGCAACCAAACCGGTTTCACTAGCAAAATACTCCTGTCAAAAACTGACTAATCCGATTTTCTCATCGAAGCTTTGATTTTTTGTTTTTTATTCTTTCATTTTTTTTACTGTGTAAAAATGTCAAAAATTACATTTAACGTAACCTCATAAAATTAAGCAATATTTGGTAACATAGATATCAGAAATAATATTTTTATTCAGCCTTTATTTATCATAAATATATATGTTTTCCGATCTCGATCCTAATTTTGAACCATAAACAGTCTGTAATTATATTTCTTCCGCTTTACAGCTTGCAAAATCAATTCGTTCGCGCTAGTGCTTTGTGTTTTCGCACTTAATTGATTAATTGATTAATTCATTCATCAAAACACGTCAAATAGTGATTTGAAATATGATTGACAGTTGACACATATTGACGGGAATTATTAAACTCCTCCTCAAGCTAACATTCGTGGAGCTCTCTAGCTAACAGTAATTGTTCTGTTTAGAGCTGTAGCTTTGCGTAAATTAAACTGTCGATATTTTTACGCGAAGTGTGTTCTCGCGATATTTGAACGTGACGTGGAGGAAATTATTAAATTCGAAAATCCAGACGCAAAAGAAGCTGCTTAACCAAACCGGTCTAGATTAGATTTAAACAGTTTCTTGTGGTATGTACAAGTGTGTTTGAAACAGTACAGCCAATTCTAACCTATTTTATAGTTTGCTGATATTTCTCATATCGTCTGTACGTGACCTTAAACCTGAAATGTTTCATTTTGTGGTCGAGTTGCAGCCCACAAACCCGGAACAAGCTTTGCGCAACACGAGGCGATATTACAGTACAGGCAGAAGTGTCCACACAAACTTACTGAATAAAAAGTTTTTATTTCTTCTAATATTAAAAACAAAACCGTGTTTAACTGCTAAGTTTAATATAAGGCAAATAAGCTGTACATAGCAATGCTAATAACCTGTCTTGACTGAATAGGAAGGGTTAGAATAACAAATGGAAAACACATTTGTTATAACCAAAAGATTTTTCCTTATTTTTGACTCTGACCTAAATCGTTTACTGTAGCACTAAATAATATACCGAGTTATAATTTTTTTCCCCTTCTTTGTGTATGGACCAATGCCGAGTGCAGTGGCATGACACCGAACATGCGCGCGCGCTCCGACTGTCACTCAAACTGGAGGGGGGGTGTGTGGGTAGAGGCCTACACTGTTTCAATTACGCGCGCGCTCACACGCACGCACACACGCACGCACACACACACCAGATTAGACATGTAGTCTAAATTAGCCCAATGCAAATCAAAAGCAATAAAATACTGCATTTATTATTATTATTATTATTATTATTATTATTATTATTATTATTATTATTATTAATAATAATAATAATAATAATAATGATAATGTGGCTTATTCCATCGCTCTTTTCTACTGCCCTGATGAACCGGGAGATTGTTTGATAGGAAATGAAATACAGACATGACCCATAATATACCCATAATAATGCACACCTTATATATAATTATTCTGAATAAGCGGTGTTATTTTTCCAACGTATTTTCATTCCAACATTCTCGTCTTATTCTCTGATGGCTTTGATAAGACCTATCTGCAACATCACCTACCTGATCTGAGTAGCGGTCTACTACTATTGTTATTGTTGCTGTAATTGTGTTTGTTGTTGCTAATTTAAAATTATAACATTGCATGTCACGCGCATTTTAATGAGAGCATTTGCTATACGAGCCCCCCCCCCCCCACAATGTTTCTCAACAGTGCTGTTTTAAAATGCTGCCTTTTCTGCTTGAAGATGCTGTGGTGACTTTAGTATCTCTGCACGTGTGCGTTTTTAGGTGCCACTTATATTTTGAAGCATAGTCACTTCTGCAGGTTTGTGAATTAGTCAGAACTTTATGTGCGTGTGTTTTTTATAAATGTGCATGTTTTGTGCGTGCAGAGGGCCGGGAATGCGTGAACTGCGGAGCCACTTCTACTCCTCTTTGGCGGCGGGACGGAACCGGCCACTACCTGTGTAACGCGTGCGGACTTTACCACAAGATGAACGGGCAGAACCGACCCCTTATCAAGCCCAAGCGGAGACTGGTACGCCTTTTCCCCGTTATTCCGTTATTATCTCAGTTACACAAGTAGATGCACGAACTGGGACTCTGGACAAGGATTAAAAATAAAACTATTTTAGACAAATTATTGTAAACTATTTTTTTTCTAAATTATTATTATTATTATTATTATTATTATTATTATTATCTTTCACAGATGTTTTAGTTTAGTCTTAGTGTGAACACAAACAAAAAGTCCTAACTAGACTCCCGCATATTTAGTATCTATTATGAATGTTATTAAATACTAAGAGTATTTACATTTTAGTCTTATTCATTAGTTTTAGTCCATTGTCCATACAGGAGAGCAGCACACACCAGTAGATCACACACACCTGACCTTTTCCCGCTAATATAACAGTAAAATAGTCTAATAAATTATACTATATTATACATTATATATTATTATTTTCCCCCCATAAAAACTGTGAGGACCACACGTGCTGTGCCGAAGCTGAAAATATCAGTAGAGAATCTCACATACATGATCAAGAAATTGCGGATGGGAAAGCGCTTGCTTGAGGATGCGGGGAAACTTGTTTTGGCTAATTAAATAAAAATACAAAAATGTATTAAATAGAATTATCTTTAGACAAAGAGTACAAAATCATGGCCTTATTCTAGCCTATATCAAATGAATATTAAAATGTAATTTCACTTTACGCACAGCAGGCCTACAGATGCTTCATTGAAAGCATGTGATCGGAATACTCATGTCACACTCTTGATTTTACAAAGCACAGCCAAGCATCGCATCTTTTCGGCTATGAAATCGGGCATTTCCGTGACAAAGGGAAAACTTCGATGCAGCGTGTGGAAGGCCGTTCTTTTACATCAGTACATTCTAGAACACATCATGCCGCAGGCTCGAAAACCGTTATACCCCAATTTAAGCCGGAAGCCGACTTGACGTCATTATTACTCATCATTATTCATTATTACTCATCATTGTTGATGTGGCTAGAAAGATGGTTAGTTTTTAAGCTAGTCAATATAAACAAGCTTGTGCAATATATGCTGCTACACTTTAAGTAACCCTAATGACATCATGACTAACGATTTTGACTTCAGCATGCATTTCTAAACCAGCATAGGTGTTTTTTTTTTTTTTTGTTCTCCTCTGTGGTCTGACTAATGTTTAATGAAAAATTCTGTCATGAAAAGTGCTAGCACATGTACACTGTTGAAGGCATGCATATGTCCACAGAGTTCTTCAAAGATCTTGTAACAAATTATACCTAAGGCGTTCAAACAGACACACAAATGGCAGCTGCAATTCGTCCCACGATCTCAATGATGGTCAAAGACTGAATCGCTAGTAATGTACCTCTCTTACATATAGAGCTGCGTAGATTTGTAGCAGAAATGGATCACGGTCTAGGTAGAAGAAAGCAATTAATAGTTTCTTAAAGTAAAATGTAGCTGTGCCGTGCTTAATGTCACCTAAAATACAGCTGGGCGTTAAAATGTGACAATATTTAAAACATTTAAAGGTGAATTCCCTGTATGCAGACTGTCTTTCTAGATTTAGATATACCTCATTCAAGGCAGGGGAAACTGTCAGAGGGCAGCTCTATTTTGGCATCTCTCTCTCTCTCTCTCTCTCTCTCTCTGTCTGTCTCTCTCTCCCCCACTCTCTCTCACTCTCTCTAATGTAAAAAGCTGACTTCCCAGGAAAAGGCTGCCGGATATCTGAGCGCTGCTGATAAAGTCCCCAGCCTAAACATAAAGGCAGGCGGAGGGGGCAAGAGTCACCACGACTCCTCAGAAGGCAGGGGATGAGGGGGTGAGGGGGGAGTATGGGAGAAAGAGGGAGCGTGTGCATGAGAGAGAAAGAGACAGAATGGGGATGAAAAGAGCAAATGTCAGGGTATACTACTATGATTCCTTTCTACTGGTGATCAGCAAAGTAGTGCAGGGTTCCCTTTGCTGCCTTTACATATTTTTTCTTCACTGCTCATTTAAAGGAACAGCTAATAAGCCCATAGGCTTTCCAATATTTTTGTAGTTAACTGGTTTCGTTTTCTTGTGCATTTGTAAAAAGAAAAAACTATTCTTAAGTGCATATGATTTTTTTTTTCAAACTTTACTTGTTTATGATAAACTTTAACGAACATTTTTTCAAAACTCAAACTCCATTGTGCAAAATGAAGCAAAGGACAAAAACAGATGGTCCATATTAAGAAGATGAAGTTATGTATACTGTTGGCCTAGAGAAAAACAGAAAGAGCAAGATTCGGCTATGTGGAGAAGCAAGAAAACATGCAACATGAATATAAATCCATCTTTGAGTGCATTGCCCATGGAAAAGCTATTTGTGGGCAATGCGGAGTGACGGGAATGAAATTTACGCCGGGTCTAATTGAATAAACTGTCAGCGTGATTGTTTTAAATACGAGACAGGAGCTTCGTCTTGCCTGCTCTTAATGCTAACTTCTCCGTTTAACAGGAAAATTTCATCAGCCTTAATGGTTGCCATTTAAGCCTCCGCTTTTATGCCCTTTTATAAATATTTGCATTTGAGGGAATATATTTTTAGCCCAGTCAAGGGACGGCTGTTAGAAGTCTCTTTGCCACGTTATTCCTTCAACATCACTCTACGTCACAGAAAAGGAAAAAAAAAACCTCAGCCATTAGATGAGAAGGATTAGACAATACTGTGTAGAAGGTTAACGTATGGTCATGTATGGTTGGAACACTATGGCTACTAACTGCTGAGGTGTGAAAGCACAGGTCACTATGTCTAATCCCTCTGTTTCTCTGCCTCTTGCAGTCTGCTGCACGGCGAGCAGGAACCTCCTGTGCAAACTGTCAAACGACCACAACGACGCTGTGGAGGAGAAACGCCAACGGTGACCCGGTGTGCAATGCCTGCGGCCTCTACTTTAAACTGCACAATGTAAGTGCTGGATCTGATCTGATCTTTCTTTCTTTAAACTGGCAACAACTTGGAAAATGCTGACTTTAAAAACAAGAGTGTGTGAAAAATTGTTCAACATACACACAGACACACACACACACAAACAAACAAATTCCAGTATTCCCAGTAGTGCAATCAAGTATAATAAAAACACAAGGAAAATGATCATTATTATTCTGATTACTATAATGATTATTTTTTTATTTCTATTGTTGGAATGACAGGTCATAGTTTGTTGCAGTAGCCTTTATTACAACCTATTATTGCACTTGTAATTGTTTTTGGATGACTCTTATCAGCCACAGCTTAGATTGTAATATAAACAAATATTTCAGCATTGGATATAATCATCTGATGTGACCTAGTACCCAGTATATTTGCAAAATTCAAAACTACTTTTTATTCTATTTTTATTTTTATTTTTATGTCTCAGGCAGTCGTTAATGCATTTCACTTCACATCGTATTGTGCATGGTTTCACATGTGACCCATAAAATTAGAATCTGAAAATGAGCCTTTTGGTCTTGAAACAAATCCTAAATTTCACTGAACCTTCTGTTTCTCTTCTCTTAACCTTAACCTCTATCAAAGGCACACTGAAACTCTATGACAGAATGAAACCTTGCACTGGTGTGCGTGTTTTGTGTGTGTGTGTGTGTGTGCACGTGTCTGTCACACTGGCTTTGTGCTGAAACATCTCACACTGGTGTTGTGGTCACCCGGAGTCTTTTTGGAGTACGGAGGTTGGTGTTAGCATAGTGGTCTGTATGGTAACCACAGTGTGTACGTGTTTGTTGTGACGGTCAAGAACATGTAGCACAGAGAAATTCTTACATCAAGCACCTCACTAACTTTGGTGTCTCTAACACTGTGCTCTGCGCTACTTACAGAAACATCTAAAGGAAACCACAGTTGTGCGACTTATTGCTCGTTCATTGTAGCTTAAGTAAAGCAGGGCCGACTGCCCACGACTGACCTAGCGAGCGCCCAGTGACCACAAGAGGCCACAAAACCTAGCTATACCACACATCTCATAAGCGGATATTGTTCCTCGGTCTGTTGTTGCTTGATCTGTTTTGGTCCATGTTTAGTGTGATATGCAATGGACAAGCACATACATTTTTAAAAAGCTATTGATTAAAAGCATTCACATAATCGAGTACCACAATAGTATAAGCTTCTAGCTGTAGGTCTACTCTTCATTACTTTAGCCTGAAGAGAGAGAGAGAGAGAGAGAGAGAGAATAGGACAAAAAAATTTCTGTCCAAATGCTGTTCTAAACATTGTGGCCTGGCACCAAGTGCATACAGTGATGAAGTGAGTTGAAGCAAGCTAAGACAGAGCATAAAAAGGGAGAACAAGGGCATGAAAGGCACAGTAACAGAGCGAGAGAGAAAGAGAGAGCTAAAGGCTAAGGAGTTCAATTCTGTGATGGTGATGCTGGCTGGCAGGAGAGTGAGGTGTCGTGGCAGTGCCACTGTGCCCGTGTTCGCCGAGCCAGAGTCTGGGGTTTCTCTGCTTGGCAAGCCTGGCATCAGCTGTGCCTGGTGTCAAGGAATCAACAGCTAATTCCAGCCTGGTGCTGATATGACCTGACACACACACACACACACACACAAAGTATGTTTTTCTTACTATTCATGTGAGGACCTTCCACTGGCATAATTATTAATGCAGCTAGCTAATGCTATACTGAACCTAATCTAATCACAATCTTATCCTGATAATCTTACTTTTTTTATGTAAAAGCTGCAGTTCTTGACATCTGTGAAATCTGAAACCCAAACATATAGACACAGATGATTCCTCTGCTGCTTAACTGAAACTCGTAGTCCTAACACAAAGAACAGTACAGACTTTTGTCACGTATGCATCTCATATTAGTTAGGAAATTTGTCTGTATTTAAATGCTTTCAAAAATTGTTTCTACTCACATGCTGCAGATTGATCTGGCGTTCACACTATCAAGTGAGAAAGGTAGCCGTTCAAGTCTTATGTAGGTTTGTGACAATCAATTCAAACATCAGCAGCAAGCGACATTTTAAGTGTGATATTCTCAGTTTAATGGGAATTAGTTAAATCAGTAAAGCAGCAATATCACATGATTGGCACAAATATATGAATATACAGAGCTGGTTGTCTGATGTCTCCCAATTTCAGTTCCTTGGGTTTAGCAAATGTAACTTTGTAACGCTGCTGCAAGACCTATACATTTTTGGATACTAACATTTGTTATTGGGACTTACTGACCACAAGCATAACCTGTGGATACACTCAATTTGTTGTTTGCTAGTATGAATTGTGGGTCAAACCATTAACAATGCTCTTTTTATGGTATTATTGGAAATGTGTTTTCTAATATTTTAAAACGCTCTGATCGATACTACTGAATACCACCCGTCTTCTTTGATTAGCTAGCGCTAACGAAACCCCACCATTCTTATTTCTCCACCACAGATCAACCGACCACTCACTATGAAGAAGGAAGGCATCCAGACCCGCAACAGGAAGATGTCCAGCAAGTCCAAGAAGAGCAAAAAGTCTCAGGACAGCATGGACGACTTCCCCAAGAGCCTGATGGAGAAGAGTTCATTCAGCCCGGCTGCCCTCTCACGTCACATGACCTCATTCCCACCCTTCTCGCACTCGGGCCACATGCTGACCACACCCACTCCCATGCACCCCTCCTCCAGCTTGCCCTTTGCCCCCCACCACCCCTCCAGTATGGTGACCGCTATGGGTTAGGCTACCTCCAACCCTGACCGTGACCTCAGCCTCAACCACAACTCCTCAACCTTTGTTCCTCAACCCCTAAACCTGCTCTCTCCTGGCCCACAGATGACTGCTATGAGCCCTGTAAAACTTTTCTACACCCCTACTTCTCACCAACATGAGAAAGAAAGAGAAATAGAGAGAGTGAGAGAGACTTTCATTGCTTACATTGTTAACCTTATAACATCACCACCATTACTCATGTACAGGTTCCCTCTCTCATGGCACAGTCACCCAAAAGTGAAGCGGAAAGGTTTAAACCCTGTTCTCCTTCCATCTATCCATCCATCCATCCATCCATCCATCTATCCTTCCATCCAACCATCCATCCATCCTTTTATTCATCCCTCCATCTCAACTCATCATCCTTCCCTTTCGTTTTTCCTCAATAAGAGATAAGAACTCTGTGAAAACCACAGAGGAGACAGACTCTGCATATATTTGTACAAATTGTATGAAATACAGTACATTTAAAAGACTTTTTAAAAGAGAGAAAAAGACTAACAAGGAGGGGGGGAAAAAGTCCACGGGCAGCTAACGACAAGAAGGGTACGACTTAAACATGGAGGAAAGACAAGACGCCGAAGCGGGACGTTGTAGCGGCTCTTCCTTGTAAAGAAAGAGACAGAGACTGACAGAAAATAAAGTGAGAATAATGGAATGTGGGCTCTCTGTGTAATGGAACGGTGTGTAACGCATTAACGCTTGTGTAGTCAGGTCTGTTCCTCTGACTGCCAGCTACTCTTCTGGATGTGTAATAGGTCTTGGGCAATCGGTTTATGTTCACACACACACACACACACTCACACACACACACACACACACACACACACACACACACACATTCTTATTACACATGACCACCTGTTTTGTTCACCTTAAAGACTTTCTTCTGGCCCAGGTTATATGCATTGTGAAAAAAAAAAGTTCCTGTATTTGTTATTTGTATGTATAATTCAGAGTACCAAAAATACGAAAGAAACAAAGATGTAGAATTATTTCTTTATGTAATGCAGACTGAATGGTTGTACAAATTTAATAATCAATAGTGTAAAAAAAAAAAGACTTGCTTTTTTGTTGCGTAATTTTTTCCCCTCTTTGAAAATAATAAACTAGTTTAATCTCTGTTCACATCATGCATACTTTGAGGAAGTGGTCTTTTTTTGTCTTCACGTCTGTGTGTACGTGCGTTTGTGTGTGTGTGTGTTACTTAAGTGTGATATTAGTCACATCTGAAGACTTGTGGGGCACGTCTTCTGAAGAGATCCAATGCTAATAGGAAGGCCTAAAATAAAATGTGGCTTGTCCATGGTCTTGGTCATAGTTTAGTTTAGATACACACACACACACACACACACAGCAGGTTTGCAAAAGAAAGTAAATCCTTAAAACACAGCAGCGCTTTCTGACATGTAGCAGAATATAAATCTAACTATGTAGTGAAACTCAGATATGCAAACAAAATTGTTTCAGTGATAGATTGCTCAAGCGGATGCTTTAAAGTTGCTATTTTTCCCCTGACTCACCCTAAATGTTTAGCATCCTGTTGCAGGTGTGAGATTCAAAATGGCGTATTTTTGTTTAAGCGCTGTCAGAGAGCCTTCAGTCCCATTAATCGTGAATCGTTGAAACGTGAATCGTTGACCCGGAATCGTGAAACGTGAATCTTTGGCCCAGAATTAAGAACACACGAGGCAAATGTAACACCACAATAGGAGGATTTAACTTTCTAAACATTATGAGTCACACAGCCATTTCACTCAGCTTTCGTGCGAGGGGATACAGGAACTTGAGTTCTGCATGCCAAATTGATTCTGTAACCCTGAAGGAATGTCCATTAATATCAATATGGCCGCAGAGCAGCTAATGCGGTTTAAAGCTGAGTTTAAACGGGTCGTACACAAAGAGGAAACCTTTTTCCTGTGCTGACTTTGATCAGTGGATCATTGGGAGGTCATGAGGTCAGTGCACGCTGTTCCATTGTAGACAGCCATAGTCTTCAGTCCACTAACTTTTATGGGTCGTAAGAACAAGCCTGCCTCAGGGCCTTTGGGTTTGATTATCAAACACTTGCTATACGGGAGCACAGTACATGTAACCACACAACGAACCCAAGTAATGTTGTGTATCCAGTACACAGTAACTTATATTCCGCATGCCAGTATAATACTGTAACTACCCTGAAAGGATGGATGCACAGCAGCTAAGGTAAGCGAAAGTATAAAAGAACTCTAGAGGGTAGAATGTAAGTTGTGGGACTTGTGAAGTAGTTAAATGAGTACTCTGCTTCAGCCGCACTGCTTTGGGGACAAAGTCGTGGTTTGATGTATTTGCATGGTAGCTTGTTGAGAGTCACTCAATAGAAGGAGAAAAAGGGAACTGGGTCCAGACCACAGCGTGGCCAACTGCCTTTAAAAATATACACACAAACACTCAGAAACTGGCCCTAGGCATGAGCCGACCAAAAAAAGGTTCATGGCAAAACTGATGCAGAAGCAGAGGTGTAGAAAGGTCGCTGAACTTGGCTTCCTCTTCTCTTAATCTTCCTGTATTGGCCTACAGGACCAACACTATACAATGCACTGAACTTTCTGGTATGTGATCTAAGAAATGGTATGTTTCTCAGATCACATAGTTTGTTTGTGAGCAACAGACTCCAGGTCTATGACTATGAAGATTACATTTACATGTTTGGCAGGTGATTTAATTTAAAGGATTCAAGACAGCTGAAAATATTAAATATGAGTATAAGTTAGCAATGATTGCTGACTTGGTGGTGGCAGATTAAATCCAGTTTAACAGGGAATCATATGATTGTCGGTCATTCAAACATGGATGCCATGCCACAGGTGGAGAATTGTATGCTGGTGCAGTTTTAGAGAACACATTGTTTATCAATCCATTGTATGACAGGAGGTGTGTTTTTGTAAGGGTAGCTATAGAAAAATCCCAGTCTAGGTTAAGAGCACTTGATTAAGGGTCTTGTTTAAGCAACTTTTAAACATGGCAGACCTGAGATTTGAACCTTCCAGGCACTTGCATAGAACTTTAACTACTGCAGTAGCACAGCTCCTATTTAACAAGCCATACTAGAAATTACACATTACTTTTACTGCTTGAGTACTTTAACTTCTATCATGCTGATTCTTTTTAAAATTGATCAATTTTAAAACACATTTGAAACACAATTTTCTCCTACATATATGCTATAATCAGTAACATGAACATTTCAGAGCCTGTGCAATCGAATACACATGCGCCTGTGTTGCAACATCTCAGTGTCAGAAATAAGAGCCTTATCAGCTTCTGCTGCTTGTCTTTTCTCACTCAAGCATACACACATGCACACATGCACACACACACACACACACACACTATATATATATATATATCTTTTGCAACATCCCATCAACATATTGTAAAAAAAATGCTGCAATAAGCATAGACATGTAAACTTAACATTTATTAACAGTGCAGTGTACACAAGAACATCTTGCCGTGAACAATCACATGGAGAATTTTGTAGCTAAGCCAAATAAACACAAGGAACAACATAAGTACCGAACATGGCAGGCCAAATCCTCTCCAGTCTATGAAGCAACACAACACAGGGGTGGGCATTTATTACTTTGTTAAATGGTGCTTTTTTCACTGGTATCAGTTAAAAATCACAATAAACAAACAAACAAACAAACAAACAAACAAACAAATAAATAAATGCAATTTCATGCTGAGAGTGGGGCCTGGGTGAATGCTGCATTAGTTTTCTCATGGTTCAAAAAATAGTTGAAACTGAGAATCTCACTTTATATCTTCTGATACTGCAGAGAAAAAAAAAAGAGAATATTATTCCATCATAAAATGTAAGAGCCAATCATATTCCAATATGCAAACATCTTCTGTTCTTACACTGGTTTCTATTTTAATTGACTTTTAATACTTCTGTAAGTTGCTCTGGATAAGCATGGCACAATCACACACACACACACACACACACACACACACACACACATATATATGAGCATTTACACTACAGACAATTTAGAGATGCCAATCAACCAACAGAGCATGTCTTTGGACTGGGTGAGGAAACTAGAGACCTAGAGGAAACCCCTGAAGCACAGGGTGAAGAAAACTCCACACACACAGGGCAGAAATGGGAAACAAACTCCCTAAATCCTGGAGTCGTAATAAGGTTTCTAATTTGCATTTTCATGGATTTTGGATTTCTTGATAAGAGATAAAAATTGTGGTGCATTTATACTTTTTACTGTTCTTATCTGATGTATTATCAATTATTGAAAACCACAGAAACCAGTTTATATTTAAATAGTGTTACAAATCAAAAGTGTTTTATATAAAAGAAAGGAAAAATGTGCTTTTAATGCTAAAACCTTGCTAATGTAGTACACGTAGAGTACTTTTACAGCCAAACACTGTACTGTGCATATTTTCCCATGAGGTAGTGAACACATCCCATTCAAAAACGTTATTTAGGAACAGAGATGTCTGTTTATTGTATAATAATTGTTTATCTCACAGTGTTATATAGATTATATCACAGAAAGGCCTCCTGGAATACCCTTGAACATTACACACTGCTGCTCTCGACAGGGAAGTTTGTTCAGCCTTGTAAATGGACTGCAAGTGGAAGTTTGAAGGGGAAGTCAGTTTAAACAATCAAGTCAAATAAGGAAGATTCCTTACTGTGCTAAATGACCTGAAAAATGTTTGTGACATGGGGTTTGTATCCTCATTCTTTTAGGGAAAGGGTGTTACTGTTATGGAACGGTTATGCCCTAAATTAAAAATGTGTTGCTATTATAGAAATTATAGAAAATTATATGCAGCAGTTCACATACACACAATTTTCTGGACACATAATGAGCTGGTAATTAAATATTGTGATATAATAATAATACGAGCTTTGGAGGTTTCAACAACATTTCCATTGAAATTGAGGGAACAGTGATTGTGGGGTTTTATACATTCATCTATATACTGTATCCTCTCAAATCCCCTTATCCTTATACATCAGGCTTGTACTGAAGGGATGAAGGGCCTACCCTGAGTTAAAGGTGAGAGAATTCCCATCTAGCATGGGGTGACATTATTTATTTTATTTTTATTTAACTCACAAATATTTTGAATATTTAATATTCAAGGCTTTGTGCTATTTTTAAGGTCACGATTTAAATGTAAGCAAATGTGTGATACTGACCATGTGAACTGCTTTGCACAAGAGGTCCGATTTTCCTCATGTCATCGAAGCATGTGATCAGACAACACTCTGCTTTTAATCTAAAATAGATCATACAGTTTTACACAAGCATTTGGAGTCTACGCAGCTCGAGTGTCATTGAAGTGTAAATGGGACGAACTGAATATTGAGCACTTCATGTAAATATTTGAAAGGTCCTTCTTTTAACCAGCTATTGTCAGTAATATAATTTGTTACAAAAAAAATGTGCATCAAATTAGAATAGAATGCAAAATAGAAGTGTTTTTTTTTAAATCAGACTTTTGAAACAAATAAACAAACAATCTTAATCTGAAATTAAATACTTTGAATCTGAGTTGTCAAGGATAGTACTTCTATTTCCTTCATTTGTTTATATATATATATATATATTTAAGTGAAGTCAACTAGGTACAGTATCGGAATTTCTGAAGCAAATCTTAAATATAATGATCCAAAGGATTGTTGAAGAACCCGAAATGACCGAAGACATAGTCAAGCCATAGCGCTTGTCACATTTATCCTTCTTATCAGAGATGAGAACCTTTTTCTGAGTATAAAGCAAGGCTTGTTATTTGCCTGTTGCACATTACCCATGCAAACATGCTATGTCACTGCATGTTTCTGTTCCAGAGGCAAGCAATGAAAATTTTATAACTCAATTAAGCTCACCTGCCAAAATCGTGAGTTTGTCAGTCTTCTTACTACAAGAAAATCTTAAGTAATTCTAACCTTCCATAAAATGCCTACCCCCATGTTTATGACCTGACTATGATAAAGACAAATAGAGGAACTAGGAAATACTTCGGAAAAACAAATACTTTTCTATTGCACATATTTGCATGTTAATCTCATGGAATTACTGACAGAAACCTTCTGGAATGATAAAACACTTGAATATGACAGAAGATGCACATCAATGGGGAAATGACATTATTGAGATAAAGGAGGCTACATGAAAGAAAGGTATAACTTGGCAGTGGTTAGTCTGCTGGTTAGTTTGGTTCGGGTTTAGGTAAGTCATGTGGTGTATACTTGCATAAACCTGCCACGGTTTTAAACTATTTTAAGCTCAGGCACGTGGGTATAGTAGACCAAACCAAACAATACAACTACGGTTTCTAACATGTGATCCAACCAGTTTTCCACATAACCACATCCACGCCCCACTCGGAAAGTATTCTGTATTCTAATTAGAGTTAACACAGAGCTGTGGTCAAGCCTTCAACTGCATTACCCCAAATAAAACAAAACAAACAAACAAACAAAAAATAATCAAGACAAGTGCCATCACTGGGTGATTGACATTCATGGTTTTATAAGACATGTCTGACATTTGCACGTCATTGCTAGGGAACCTGTAGGGTCAACAGAATTCTTTCAGTAATTAAAGGTATAAAAATGTGACTGCGTGAATTCATGAAAGACATCTGACTGTATAAACATGCCCCATGGTTCTAGTAAAGAAAAAAGAAAAAAAAGAATCAAACAATGGAACCAAAATAACCCTAATTGACACCAATTACTTATCATTCAAAATTTCCAACTCATTTATTTGGCTTTTAAAGAACCTCTTTAATCACCTCAAAGCAAAGCAGAAGATTTATTGCTAGGTATTTTTAACAGGGCCAAGGTGCATGAAGGCACACGTTTAACTAAGAGCTCTGTGGTAATGTATGCATAGCTTCAGAGAGCGCCCCATGTGAACTCTTTTTTTACTCCGAGCCCTGGGACTGTTGTTGCTACACCCAACACCGAGCACTTATCACTTTTAAATCTGTTGTGGGGAGCTCGAAGCAGCGTGTGAGGCCATTTTGCCACTCGAGAAATTTGATGTTGGGCATTGTCTTCTTAACAATCGTAAATCTTTAGCATAATCTCCTGTCACAACACGACAGATAACAGATAACAATCTCTCTTTCTCTTTCTTTCTATCTCTGTGCTGTGGTAGCTGCAGGGCTATGGATAGTCTTGGCTGACCAAGAACGCACACACACACACACACACGTTCACATACAGCCATACAAACACACATTCTTTTGTAAAAATGTTTGCATTGTATACAAGCTAATATAAATAAACCGAATAAATGATAGTGATACTGCGAGTTAAGTTTCATTCCTACAGATACTGATCTGCAGATACTGATCTAAGTATTTTAACGGTTAAATGAAAAAATTGGATTTACACAATTGTGGAAATGTACTTGGCCTAAATGGAGATAGATTTGTTCTATCAGATGCTTACCTTTATTGGCTTGGCACAATAAAGGAGATAGGCTAATGTGTCTTACAAAAATCATTATATCATAAACAGTCTGTATGTAGACGTAATTTAGAAGAGCAGTATATCATCATCAGTATTAATTGATTTCGAATGTTTTGAAACCTACCTTGTGATGTCTTTTGCCCGATAAGTGCACTAAGGTAAAGTGAAATCTAAGATGGCTGCCCCCATTATGTTAGAGATTCAGCTGTACAGCACATGTTTTAGGCATATTTATAGATCACACCATGTCCTAAACAAGTCTCTGTTACATTATTATTAGTAGTATTAATGTACTGAATATGGTCAATGTAAAGATTTTTGGTCAGGCAGATGTTACTTATGTGTTAGCTACATTAGCCTTGTGGCTGTTTTGGGTAAAGTTCATTGGATCACCTGGAAAAGAACAGGGAGGTGGGCTATTACAGTACACACACACACACACACACAGTTCAGTAGTTCACACTGAGCAAGAGAGAGGGGCGTTCAGATAAATGACAGGAGTGACAGATGGAGTTCATGAGGAGGGGAGAGAGAGAGGGTGGTTTAGGGTGCTGCAAGCTTTTAGTGAGACTTTCTGGAGAGTTGGACTTTGTTAATGGGATGACTGATGAAAGGTGTGTGTCAGAGAGAGAGAGAGAGAGAGAGAGACAGACTAATAGTTAGTTACTTTTGCTATTAACATTATAGCACCATAAGAATCAATATGTATGTTGTTTGTGTGTGTTTGTGTGTGTGTGTGAGCATGCATGGGTGTGGGTGTGTCTCTGGGCATTTTCTTCTAACGGACACAGGGCTTTTTAAAGCCTGAGGCGTAACTGTCAGCTCCCTGCATTCATCTGCTTTGCATAGGTCTGACATTTAAGCCTCTAAAATAGTGACATGTTGTCTCTCCTCTCTCTCCTCACCTTATAAAATGTTCAGATAGGTGATGTTGTTCTCGATTCTTCAGCTTCTGGCTTCATCATTATTACCTTCATGTAGACCCCCTGTACACACACACACACACACACACAATGTGTCAAGACAGAATCTTGGCACGTCTGTCCTTGTGTTGGAACAGATGAGTCTGGCAGGCTCACTTGTCCCTTGATTAGAACAAAAGCATGCCTTCATACCTATTACGCCACATTAAAGCCACACTGACTGTGCCTACTCACGATCTCTGCTCAGCTATCTAGTGTTTTACTGCATATGCTTTCATATATGCTTCCTGCACATGCCCGCTTCCTTCATCACCCACTTGACACCTCAGGTTAGACGGAGGTTGGATGTACTGTATCGTTTTCTATAGAAACACTAAATCTGGTCTGGCTAGTCACTGCATTTACACTTAAATACTTCATGAGAAAAATAGTGTTGTGTGGATATAATGTGTTTCCGGGAGAAGTTTAAAGGACTACTTTAGAAGATGGGTAAGGCAAATGAAGAAAGGTGCACGTAAGCATTTTAGAACACATTTTAAGTCACTTGTTCCCTCCGGCTGTTTCTCCTTCAGCACTTACTATGACACATTGCATTGTGGAATAGGTGTAACTGTAACATTATGTAAACGTGAATTGTGAATCGAAAATTAACTTCTATCTATAACACCAGGAAGCTTAGGTATGAATTTCAGAAGAAGAATGTGGCAACATCAGAAGACATGCACTGAAGGAAGTGGAAATCACAAATAGCAGCCATAGTATGTGTGTCACATGGAAAAGTGGGCGTGCCATTGAGTTTTAAATACATAAGAGATAAATAACAGTGCCTATGCCTGGGAATGACTTGTATATATATTATTGCTATTCATATACTTTATGAATACGAGCATTTTCACAGTAATAGGAGCTTAGTTGAAATCCATCAATTCAACTTCTGTACCATTTATTTTACACAGGACCACAGGGAAAATGATCCCAGGGTACCTGGGACACAAGGTGGGAGACACCCTGGATGGGATGCTACAATCACACACACATTCCAAATAAATTATACTGTAGATGCGAATCAGCCAACAGCACAGGTGTTTGGACTGGGGAAGAAACTTAGTACTTGGGGGAAATAAAGTACTTAGGGGAAACCCCAGAAGCTTGCAAACTCCATGCACACAGGGCAGAAGCAGAAATTGAACCCCCTGGAGCAAACATGCTAACAAATAACCAAATCGTTATATTTTAAAAAAAATCATTCGTAATATTAAATGAACTAACAGCACCTAAGAGGATTTTACAACATTAACAAATGTTCATTATTCCCACGTAATGCCAGTAGCACCTAACTGGACAAGATTTCCTACCACTAATATTTCTATCAATTTTTTAAAAATCCATAATGCTAGCCAACTATCTGACAGGATTTCTAGGAAGGTATTTTTTAAAGTAGCTAATGCTCTAGGACGCACTTGTCGAGGTGATGAAGCATGGAATCTGATTAGATAATACAGACAATGAGAGAGGAAACTGCTTCATACAGTTAGCTGTAGTTTAAAGTCAGTCACACTTGGCAGATTCTCTTTCAACACTGAAAGGAAAGGAAAACATTTAGGAAACAGTCTTATACACTGCAAACTTGTGCTATGGAGTGACATCGATTTCTTCAGCTTCTAGACTCTAGCTTGTGTACAGGTTTAAACCCATTATAAGTGTTAATCTTTTCTTAGCTAGCTAGCTAGTTAACTTAAGCTAACCCGAAAAGGGTTGATTTTCGTCAGTGTTAACAATATTCAGAGTTAAAAAGGGAGGATGGTTCTTGATTACTCAGTTTGGTACTCCATTTTCCTCCCTCTGTTTTAGATGCAGAGAATCTTTTGTGTTTGACTTCTTGTGTCTTGTTTGTTGCTGAGATTTCATGAGCTAATGTCACCCTGATATACCTCTCTCACCTAAGAGAGAGAGAGAGAGAGAGAGAGAGAAAACACAAAAAGAGAGACTTTTTATGAAATGCATAACTGCAGTGTCTCTCTCTGCAGTTATCTTTCTCTCTACAGTAGTGCAAAACCAGTTTTAGAATTTATATGGTGCAAAGATGTCATTACTATCATTAATAAACTGCCAAACAAATTCATTGTATAGCTTAGTTTTATTTAATGACGCCGACACAACGCCATAAAAGGCAAACCTCACAGAGCTGAAAACAATTAAATGACAAATAAATAGTGAAAAAAGTGATATTTCATTCAAGTGTTTACTTTTCTCCCTAATTTAGTCTATTTAAGCTTACGTTCCCATATCAATATGACAGCTACCAATCCCGGAGGGTGAAAGCTAACACCTGTGACCTTAAAGAGACATGAAGCAAGTAAACAGCATATTTACGATTTTCTGCATCATGAGGAGGCATAACACACTCACAGCAAAGTGTTTTCTGCCCTCTTCTGCATGCATGAGCTCACAGACAGACATGATTGGTCATTGTGATTTAAATGGGGGAAAGAGTATGACTCTCCTCCACCCAGAAAGTGTAGACCAATATTTTGGCTCCTTGTTATGAATGGCTGTGGCATCTTGGGATTTGAACATAAAATTTTAGAACAGTATCTGCTGCACCAGAGAGAAGTCCATAACCCAACAAAATCTCAATTGATTTGTTTTAAACTTGTCTATGAAATCAGTAAATAAAATTAAAGATGAGTCGAGGTCTATGTTAGTGAGTCTCCTTAAATGCAAAAGCTTTTATAGGATACAATCCTTTCGTAAAATGAACTGGATTTACTTGAATACAACATTTCTTGTATAAATGCTCCTCAAAACAATTTTCAAGTCTCCATTCATATGCTTAATATGGTGCTAAGAGACCCTGGCTTTAATAGTAGAGGTCAAGGACATCAGTCGCAGCTAATACCGTCTGCCTCTTTGCCCTTGTTGTGAAAGGTTGGTCTCTCTGTTTGCTTGGCTCATGCATCCAGGAGTCACATGAAACTCATTCAAGCATAGATTATGGTAAGCAAAAATTGCTAGCGATTGCTATTGTTTACACAGTAGCAAGGCAAAAAAGATGTGGGTAATAACGCAGTCTAGTCTATCAGTGAACAGACATATGGACAGGTTATACTTACAGATCTTCAGCCATTTCCTACTCTGCCATGTTTAACATTAATATGAAGCCCTATGTCTCCTGCATGTTATATAACTGTACTGAAATTACAGTCAAATGGTGTTTATACTCGGGAATTGAAGACAGGACTTATTTTTGACACATTGCTATGTTTGGACCCTCATGTCCATCAGTGGATTGTGTTAAATAAAATCAATGCACAGAGGTGTGTTTTTGACAGATACTACCGGTGTAAGGTGTAGGCAAGACAAGACAAATAAGCAAGACAAAACTGAAGAACAACAAATAGTCTACAGTACACGGATCTGCCAGTTCCTAGAGCAATGAGAAACTGGCCATTTAGGATGTCCAGGAGCATGTTCCACTTAAAAAATGTGCAAAATAGTGTTTGGTCTGGTTTTGCATTAATAAATATGCAATCTTCGGTACTTAAAACTACAATACAAACAGAGTCATTTAGCTGCCAAAATCTGATTCATTAAACCTGAAAATTCCCTGTCTGCAGATCGAGTATTAAATGTGTTGAATGTTTTCACCACATGAACGGACACTCATTTATTTTGTGTTCATACTATATTTTGTAGTTTTCAATGCATTTCACAGTAACCTATATTGTATTATGTGAGTTTTTTTGGGTGTCTCTTTAAGAACTGAGCTCAAACAGCACACACACACACACACACACACACAGACTTATTTCCATGTCATTTTCTACCCCTAATTTGCATGTGACGCACACATTTACTCTTGGTAAATAACTCACCTCATCATAACTCACCATTTTCTGTGCATCTATCCCACTGCTCGACCTAATTAGCAAAGTGTTATTTGGAATATTAGTAAATCATGGCTTAAGATGGCGGTTTATTATGTTTCCCAGTCTAGTGAAAAATAAACTCAGTGTAGAGGGTAAGGAATCCAAAACCTAGAACTGTAACACAGCATATCTTATACTATACTAATATAGTCTATACCCCAAGGGGGTGTTGGTGTGGGAATGTATGGGAAATGTGCATGTGTGTGTGTGTGTGTGTGTGTGTTAGAGCAGCTTTCTCATGAGTTTTTCACTTCTTTACACACCTCCCCACAAGCTGTTTGATATTGACAGCACAATACAATGTGGAAATTGTAAGCCATGAAACTTTTGGGCTCTGCACACAGCCTGACGTTTGTGACTCTAGATAAAAGACAGGCCATGGCATTTAGATTGATTGCGCATGTATTGTTTTGCATGAAGCCATCTCAGTCGAGATTTAATTTAAGTTCACAAAGCAGCTGCATTTATGAACAGCTAAGGCAGAAGGTGTTGCATAGCATTTCTTAAAGTTAGCATGAGCTGAGTAGTTGACCATTAGAGCTTTTTTATTACAGTTTGCCTGAAAGGTTTTATTCATGAGCATAGCACGAGTAGTGTTATTGGCAGCTGTAGCTATTCTTAAGTATAACGCAGTAAGTAAGGTTTGTAATTGTAGTAACACAAGTCATATTCAAACTCACAAGATTCTGCTCTAGTTTCTTGGAACTCTTGTGAAACTTGAGTGAGATCAGCAGTCCAGTGTAGGATATATCTATGCTTTTAGACTGTGTTACAAGCTAAATGAATTAAACAACATTTATCTCCAACTAAAATGTAGAAAAATTAGCATGAGTTGACTCACAACGTGGTATAACAAAAAATCATTCACTGAGATCTTGTCTCCTGAATATGACAAAGCCATCTGTGGCCAGGAGTTCCAACAGAGCAAAATTGTCTAGGGAAGACATTAATCTTTCACCTGTCAATCACAGAGACACTAGCCAATCATATGTGTCTATAAGCTCATGTACGTTAATACACTGTTAATACTTTTTTCAAAATGTGTTGAGTTGTGTTAGCATTCACCCTCTCTTGTTAAGTTTAGACTTTCTTTATTATTATTATTATTATAAAATTCTTATTCAATTACTGACAAGTACCATTAATTCTTAAATTTTTACACTCAGCAAAATATCCTACATATATTATTCTCCCGTGGCCTAAAAGAGTGTGGGACTTTTTCTGTTCGGGAAAATTAGACTTTCTTTTTGCAATCGTTTTTTTTTCTTTTTGTAGAAAAATGTTTTTTGGTGAGTTTTGGCAGGCGAATCACAAATCATGTTCCAATTTCTTCCTCTATATCTGAGTCACTCACATTGATAGGGCGTCTTGCTAATGAGTCAGATACAAAAGTGATCTTTGTAGCAGGGATTTATAAGACTGTCTTTAGTCATATGCAGCGTTGATGTGGGTTTTCTAGGTAAAAAAACCCCCTGAATAACACGGATGGGTTGAATGTGACAGTTTAAGGTGAAAAAATAACCCGGATTGCAGTGTGATGTTCATGAGGTTCTATTAATACTCACTAATGACAGACTAGCATCAGGTAGCATGTAGCAACAAGCACTATTTTTAAATACTTAAGCAATCAGCCAGATTTTGCAAAGAGGTAGGAACTGTAAGAAGCATGCTCGATATTGTTGGTTTTCTCACAAATTTAATAAAATGTCTGTCAACCATTATCTCCTTGAGAGCTCCTACAAACCACTAGTCAATATTCACCGCATGTTGCTGTCGTTAGAATACCACAATTTCATAGAGTGTAATTTTTTTTTCTCTCAGCATTGTATCGCAGTTTAGTTCTAAACACGCAAATCCTTCTGTCCATCCAAGTTGAGGTATGCAGGAATGTTCAGAACGTGCCGTGTCACCATACTTTGTAAAACCCTGTTCTTTTCTTTTACATGGCTGCCGAGCTGGAAAAAGCAGGTGCTTGGCGCTAACGGTCGAGCGACGTTGACACGTACAGCATGACAGCATATGTGTGTGTGTAAGTAAGTGTACTGGATAAACAGGTTGTGGTGTAGACGGGGTGGTTGGGGAATGTTTTGACCAAAACAATCAGCTCTTGGAGGAACTTAGCCTAACTGACTGAGTATTAAAGGAGAGAGAGAGAGAGAGAGAGAGAGAGAGAGAGAGAGCATGAACATTCATTTTGGTGTAAAAGTTTCTATTGTGCGTTCATTTACTCTCCAGTGGTCCAGCACAATCCATACACACACACACACACACACACACACACCCTCACAACCAGCAGCCAAGTGTGTTGTGATTGCTGTCTTTGTAAATTCTGTGTCATTGCAGTTCACAGGGGTAAGAGTGTGTACACACACACATCACAGTCCGACTGCTGTGTCGTTCTATAAACACCAGAAGAGTTTCCAGCAACTGTTTCAACTTTACTTTCAGTGTGTGTGTGTGTGTGTGTTTCCACATTGTAACATTTTGCTTCATTGTTCTGCCTTGTTTTGCTGGTTGATACTTTCTGTACATTTTGTCCTCGTCTCGTGATTTGATGCTTGTTCAGTTTATTCTGTTGAATAATGATTTTTAGGAATTGTTTATCTTATTATTTTTTCATGGCAGCTCTCTCCAGGTGGAGCGTGGAGTGTTCACCTAGAGGAGAGAGAGAGAGAGAGAGAGAGAGAGAGAGAGAGTGAGAGAGTGAGTTCTCAGGGGCAGATTTAGGTCAGGCCTGTTGCAACTTGTTCTTGTGGTGGGGAGAACTGCCTGATAGTAGTAAGTCTCTCTCTCTCTCTCTCTCTCTCTCTCTCTCTCTCGCTCTCTTACACACACACACACACACACACTCACTTTTGCATCCCATTTGTTGCTAAATATTTTAATCAGGCTCAACATGTATTCTTGTTTTTCTCATGAAGCCATACACAGAGACCCAAAATTGAAAAGTCCCACATTCCTGGTGAAGTTGGATAAATAAAGTTGAACTGTGCATGGTGTATGTGTGTGTGTGTGTGTGCATGTGTGTGTGTGTGTATGTGTGTGTGTGTGCATGTGTGTGTGTGTGTATGAGAGAGAGAGCGAGAGAGAGAGAGAGAGGGCGAGAGAGTGTGTGTTACTACTAAGCTTTAATTCATGCTTTTCTTCATCTGAACTCATTTTGAAGAGTAAAATCTCCCCCTTAAAACACAAACGGAAACAAAACAAACTAGTTTTAATGTCAGGTTTTTTCAGATATGTGTGTGTGTGTGTAAGGAAGAAGAAGCAAGACAGAGAGAATGAGTGAGAGAGAAAGAGGCTGCTAAACTGAGCGAAATCTGCATTTCTGAACTCTGCATCACCCGGGCTATGCTGCCTTACGGGCATGTTCTCAACACACACACACATTCTCAAATACACACGTACACACTACTTCTCCCTCAATTACACACACACACACACACACACACACTCTCTCTCTCTCTCTCTCTCAAACACTCATGCTAAGCTACTTCTGTAAGACTCATTTCTCATTTGGAAAATTAACTTCACTGTAATGGTGGACGGCTGAGACAAACTGAAAGCTTGATATGTCGTTCTTTCGACACCCCCATCCATCCTGTCCCCCTTTCACTGCTGTCTTTCTTTTCTTGTGCATCTTTGCCATTCTCATCCACCCCCCCCCCCCAAGGCTTTCTGCACAGCTGAACACTTCAGGTTGTTTCAACAAGTCGTCTTGGTTCTCCCCAACCACATCACATCTTTGTCTACATTAATATTTATGTAGAATGCATAGCTTTATTAATGCCATTAAAAGCAAATCACAGGAATGTGGGGGTGTTTTATGCAGTTTCAGAATAACGTGTGATGAAATAAAGGTGGGTCAGAGTGTTATACTTGCAGTCTGTTAGTGTATGAATGCCCATGGCGTAAAGGTGAAAAATCTTTCACAATCTTTGTTGAGATAATAGTAGAACTAAATGGGAATATTTTGCAATAGTTGTGAGGAACAACCCCCGCAACAAACTCACACTTTTTTGTTATAGTGTTGTGGAACAGAATTATTTTGTCATGCAACAGGGTCAAAACCTCACGATAACTTCATTTGCTCCAATTGTGGGCAAGTGACTGCAATGGAAAAACCCAGTGGTGGGCCATGGATTTCACACCTAGGCCTTTACTGTTGTCCTTCCTGAATTAATCCACCTCTATTGCATCATTATGACACCACAACAATAGATACTAATCAACCGTTAAATAACAATGTAAAAAAGAAATTAGTCTACAGTATTTCACACCTCACAAGGAATAGTCCATTTTATTATGGTTACTTTTCTCAAAAAAGACATTCTTGATGCCGTATACAGCAAACTGCAATCTCCGGAGGACGCAGCATCCGAAATGAGACGCAGAGAATATAGAAACACTGTATAACAGTGCGTTGTGTCACAGGCTCTTGTAGCGAACATGAATAAAATTACATTACATATAGCAAAAAAACAAATTAACATAATTCAGTCTCACAAGTTTCCTTTCACTGCAGCAAAAAAACAAAACAAAAAAACCCACAGTCCATGGGGATCTGGAATGAAGGCAAACTGAAAACCCAGAAAAAAAGAAAACCCAAAAGCATAAATGGTTCTTGAAAAAACTTACCAACTATTTTGAAGAATCTAAAGGATTTTCTTGAAAATTCCGCCTTGAAAATGCATTTGTAATGATGTCTGTGACCAAATCGATTTCTTCTCCTCTGTCGGCCATTGTGAGTTAAAATATATATATTTTATTTAGTTTGTGTGGTTCGCTGCTTCTGACTACTCCAATTATCCAATCAAAGGACGGGAAATTGCTGGCGTAATCCTACGCCTGCTAGATGGCCCCAGTGACGCCAACTCGAAATCTGATTGGTTAATGGAACAGCTTCACTGCCATTTATTTTAAGCTCTGGGCGCCTGCACTATTGATTCTGAAGGTCTTACAGCCGGGCAACACATGATGTCAGCCACTAGCTGAAATATGATTGGATAAATACTCTTATCATAAATATACACTACTGGAAGCAGCTCAACCAAGAGAAAAGCTATGAAATGTAGAGAATAGACTATTGGGAATAATTTAATACACATTCATGGAAAAATATATTAAATATATTAAAATGCAAGTCAGTGATTCAGATCACTGCTGTTTAGGCCAGCAGAGAAGGCCTTGCTGGCCCTGACGGCCCACCACTGGAAAAACCTTACAAAATCAAACAAACTTCACATCACAATCTAGCCGTGTGTATGCCTTCTTTCAAGATCAAACAATGCAGGGTTTTATAGGTGCGAGAATGGAAGGAAGATACATATAAAACAACCAACAATTAGACATGATACAATTTAAAGCTGTTTTCCTTCTTGCTAAGATACAATAGAATTCACTGTAAAAATACTTTGAGGCCACACCTCCTACACAGAGGCCACACCTCCTTCACAAAGGCCTCACCTTCTATACCAAGGCCACACTTCCTATACAAAAGCCAAAACTCCAACACAAATGAAGCACATTGGACAAAGTTTCTGGATCATAATGCACTAGTGAGATCATCTCCCAGATTTGCAGGACAAAACTCCATGGTCCTTAGCTCACAATTTTTCAGAAACAAACAAACAAACAAAACACCCCCCATGTCGCCTCAGAATTCCTGCTCGGGAACTCAGAAAGGTCTGCACAACCTCGAGTTCAGCAAGTCAAAATGGCTGCTTACAGCATGAACAGTAAAGAAAGCAATTCTTATTTTGTTTGAGATGAGTTATACTGTATTTACACAAGTATTTGCTTTAATATGTTGATCAATCAAGTATATCGATCAAATGAAATCTAGTTTGCTGTATATCAAAATGACACAATTCCAACGCCTGAGATAAGCTGATAGAAAATAGTCTCCGGATTGCTAATGGTACTCACCTGTGCACAACTTTCTGTCTTACTTTGCAATGTCTCACTTTAGGATTGGGTTAAAAGCTTCCTTATCTCTGCCTGGATTAGTGTTTTGATCATGGACTGCTTTACTTTTGCTACTCTTCCTGTCTGATTGCAGATCACCTAACCTAGTTGCCTACCTCAAGTTTCTGAGTATTGCCAAGCAGACCCCCAAAGCTCCTCAGACTTTTTGTAGCATGAGATTATTTTTATTGGGCCAAAAAAAAAAAAAAAATCGAATAAATCGGTAGAGATTTATTTTATGATCTGTTCAGTCCAGCCTAATATTAGGGTTATTTATATTGTTTATATGTTTACATTAATATATATTTTACTCAGCTTACTTACTAAAGCTGTTAATGAACAGTTTTTATTTATAAACTTTTTTATTAGATTCAATTTGAAGTTATTTATAGAACTACTTGTATTTGAGTAACTGAGGTTTGGCTTAAACCAGTTTAATTCAATCAACCAGGCAAACTAATTACTACTACTACTACTATAATACTAACTATTATTATATTAATAACTTTAATAATGCTGGGTTTTGATATCTGTGAACCTCAATATCATTCAAGATCACTAAATTGTGGATTTTGGATTGTTTTATATAAATCCAGCATCCTTCTGAAGAGCTTGTCTCAGAAACTTTAATTTGCCAAATTTACAGAATAAATCTAGAAGCACATGATGACCTGAGTTGGTACTGACGAAATTAACTGTTATCTTTGAAAATATGAATTGTTTTTATTGAAAGCAGGGACATCATTTTCTATCGTAAACACACTTTAATTCAGATTAATCAAAGCATGTAACATTAGCTTTCCTAAACCATAGGTTGTGTTGAATATACCACAAGGACCAGTGGGTCACTACATACAGTAGTCATCACTGCAGCTGAGGATTTGAATCTGTCAAGCTTTCCATCCCCATCATTATTTGATTACCAGACTGGTCTTTCTGCTAGCTGTGATGGATTTTGTAACAAAACAAATGGAGCTCTCTCTCTGTGTCTGTAGTTGGCTTGGCCATGAGGGAGCTGTAATACACCTCCGAAAATCAATAGGATTTAATTAAAGCAAAGCTAAATGTGTGTGCTAAAGTGTGTTAAGCGTTTGTGTGTGTGTGTGTGTGTGTGTGTGTATGTGTGTGTGTGTGTGTGGTGTAAGGGCCCTTAAAAAGGCCCTTGCTGCCATTTTAAGCTCACTTTAGGTAAGAATGCAGCTTCAATTGTCGTAATTCTATAGCCACCATCCCTGGGGTGTTGCAGCTACTCCAACCACAGTGCTAATGCGTATGATGGGGCTTGTGTGTGTGAGTGTGTGTGGGCATAGTGGTCACTATTTGCTCATGGTTTCTTGCTCTTTTTTGTGCAACTAAATATATGTTAGATTTATCTTATGTGTTTTAATAGCTTAGTGGCGGACAAATGGGAGGTGTATTTGAGAGTATTGACATTGTGAGGACATTTGGCTGGTTCCCATAAGGGTTTTTTTTTTAAACAAAAAACTACAGCTTTTATTTAAAACATAAAAGAGTATAAAGATTTTTTTTTATGTCTAAGATTAAGGTTGGGGTTAAATGTTGGGGTATCTGTAATGGAAGGTCCTCACAAGGATAATAATGTGTGTGTGTGTATGTTTGTGTGTGTGTGTGTGTGGGGCAGGTTAGGGTAGCTCTAAAGGGTTGATTGATTGAATAGTGAATAGGACATCCCATGGGTGCTTTTGGGCAGCCTGTTGTTTCTGTTTTGAGACCTCTAATCTAACTGCACGTGTGTGTGTGTGCATGTGTGTGTGTGTGTGTGTGTGTTACTAACACCCAGGTGAGATTCTTCTTGATGTACAAATGTACACACTACACTTTAAAAGTCATTTAAAATGGTTTGGTTCCATTAGTGTTATCATATGTCACATTTTTATCAACTTTTGTTTATTGTTTTGGATTTTGTTTATTTATCTTCCTAATTTATCAGCTTGACCTGAACTAGAAGCAGCTATTTGTCAACAAACATAATTTGATAAAATAGCATTGTAGCAACAACTAATTAAGCAAGGTAGCAAGTATATTAGCAATTAGCTAGCTTATTAGCATAAGCGGCAAGATTGCATTTGTTAGCAAGGAAATTTGAAACAAGGAAAATATAATGTGGTAAATAAAAAACATGGATATCGGGAAATAAATAGATAGTAGATGCAACACAATGTACATATATTGTTATTATATGCCACTGTTGTTAGGTTGTGCTTTCTGATTTAAACACACTAATTGTGTAGTACCTCCAAGCCAAATACTGAACAGGTTGTGTGTGTGTGTGTGTATAATCCCTCAATACCTGGGAAGTGCCCAGGTGGCCAGAGTTGCAGGGGTCGGCTGTGTTCATTCAGACGGAAATGCCCCTTGCCCCTCTCTGCCCCCCCACACACCCCTTTGCCCTTGCAGCCCCTCCCCCACCCCTCTCTTCTGCACTCGAGTGCCCACTGGACAGTCGCACATGAAAGGTAGGATTGTGTATCAGTGTGTATAGCCATCTGTGTGGATGGTCCCCCACACCACCTGACCACCTGGCCTGGATGCACCTTTTCTCTTAATGGGGGGCTTGTGATGAACTCCAGCCTCCACACACACACACACACACACACTTCTTGAGCGTGTCCCTCGGGCCTCACAACTCTTGAGGGTAACAGGAGTATTTAGCGCCGTTGCTCGGGGTCCTGAGCGGATACAAAACCCTCGCTAACGGATACAAAGCGCCGACCGTGTGTGTGACCCCGCTAACACACACCGCCCCGACGCCATGGAGACGGGCACAGAGGTGAGAGTCAGAGTGCGGGTGGCTGACCAAGATTCAGGTTACGAGGAGTGTGCGTGTGTGTGGGTGGTGGGGGGCATGGGTGGTATTAGGTGTATGATGTGGTGTGGAATGCTTCGTTGTTATAAAAATCTAATTAAAAAATGTAAACAGTTATGAATATCATACACATAACCATACTCTGAACAGTCAGAGAGAGAGGGAGAGAGGGAGAGAGAAAGAGAGAGAGAGAGAGAGAGAGAGGGAGAGAGAGAGAGAATAGGTTTCTTTCAAAAGGTCAAAGCACCAGTCATCTAGCTGTGTGGACAGACACAAGCAAAACATTAGATTTAGCCTTAACAGTTAGGTAGGGTTTGGATTAGCAAGGTGGGGATTCTGCTGGGATTTGGCAACCTGGTTGCCAAATATGTCTTCAAATTTTTTTTAAACATGTTAATCTATGTGTTATTGTTTTATTCAATACAGTTATAAAGGTTTGTGTGTGTGTATGTGTGTGTGTGTGGAGGGTGGTGATTAGGTGGTGGGGTGGAGTAGCATATTTTAATATCTCAGTCGGACCAAATGAATCCATCAAAATTGTAGGAATATCCTATAGTTTTGACCTTGTGGGGTTGTTCCCATTTGAATTTTTATTTCTTTTAAACTATGGCTTTTATTTGTTTCATAAACATTTCCTTTTGGTTACTTAGGTTAAGTTTAGGCTGAAGTGTATCCTAGCATAAATAATTAAAGATCCTCCATGGACCTGTCTTATGAATTGTAAGGCATATCCATGTGAGGGCCTTCCAGTGACGTTTTTATGAATGTGTGTGTGTGTGTGTTTAGGTTGGATTAGCTTCTCCAACAATCAGATTCTGATCTTAACTGTAACACTGTGAAAGAATGAGTGTAAACAGGTTAGTGAATGGCAGGTTAATGAGGTGTTCGAAGGAAGGAGGGATAAATTTGAATGTGAGGAGGAACTCAAGTGACAGGCAGAGACGGTGAATATAGGAGGGTGAGGGTGGGCGAGTAAAAAGAAAAGTATAGCTTCTGTATGTTAGTACGTTTGTTTTTTTTCTTCTTCTCTTCCTTGTTCTATTCTTTCCTGTGAAGCTCTGTCCACCCCCGCTTTCCCCTTTTTGCAAATGTGTATGTGTGAGCTTGCTTTCAGGAACTGGGAGCTCAGGTGACAGTCAGCAGAAGGAAGTAACGTTCTGGAATTCCAGGGAATTTTCTCTCTGCTCTTACACAACAGGAAAATTTGTTTTTACTCAGCCCCACCCATCTGAGACCAATCTGTCCCTCTGAGGGTTATCCATTTATTTGGCCACCAATCTGACCATCAGATTCCAATGTCTCATTCGAGTCTGTCTATTCATTTAAGTCCAGTCTCTGGACACTTTGTGTATGAAATTCCCATTATCCAGATTGATGCTGCTCTCTTCTTCCGAGTCTCATATACACCTATTTACATATGAGCTTAATTTGTTCATCAGATCCTGATCGATATGTGCTCACAACCTGTCTCCTTTTGTTCAAACACACAATGTGTATTTTTGCAGAATTCTGTCGTTAGTTAACACCTGTCTTTATTCTGTTGTGGTCTTTTTTTTGGCTCTGTTTCTCTTTGTTTATCTTTATTCACAAATATTAGACACACACACTGAAAGCGGTGTAACTCACTTCACTAATGTAACTCACTTCCTGTCCTTTTTTTTGTTTTAATGTCTTTTTAATTGCACATAATACCTGACATTTTAGCATTGTGGTACTACTGGATTTTTTTCCCAACATTTCACTGATAAAACTCTCAAGATAGATACTACTAACCATACCTAATGATGAAGTCACAGTTGGTTGCTATATGGTGATGCAGACCACATTGTGAAACATGCAAAAATATCTAGAAAAAAAATACAGACCAAAATGTTGGTGGCTTAGTGACTAAGGTGTTGGTGTATTGGTCAGAAAGTTGTGAATTTGAATCCCAGGTCCATCAAGCTGCCACTGCTGGGCCCCTAACCAACTTGACGCTCTCTTGCTCAGTTGTATGAACGAAGGGAAATAAAATGTAAGCTCTGGATGAGGGTGTCTGCCAAAAGTAATGTTTGTTTAGTTCCGTAACAGTATGATGATATTTACAGTACCAACTTCAACTCAAACTCAAAAGTACAAATTGCTTTATTTGTTCTGCTCACATTGAAAGTAGCTTTACAGAGGATTTTATTGCCCAGACAGTGACATTACAATAAATTACACACAAACTAACACTTTCACAGTGCTGATTATTTTGGTCATTATACACTCACTATCCACTTTAATAAGAGCACCTTTACAGTGTTACACCAATCATGTAGCACCAACACAATGCTAAATGAATGAATGAATAAATTAAATAAATAAATAAACAAACAAACAAACCCCATAAATAAATGAATAAATGAATAAATAAATAAATGAATAAAAGCCCTCCACCGTGACATAGATGCTGGCACCAGATAGATATTTGAATATTTCAAATACTGCTAAATGATAAGAAAAACAAAAAAACAGCGAGTGAGAGTTCTGCAGGTGGAAACAATACGTTGATAAGAAATTTGTCCAGATATAGTAACTTAAATAAACACTCTTTACAAATGTGTTCAGCAGAAAAGCATCTCAAAAAGCAAACATTGAATAAAGCCCAAAATAGCCACTTTCAAAAATGCTTTATTCACCACAATTTATTCATAAAGTCATAAACACTTGTATTGATTGTACTGGTGATCTGGTAGGGGAAAATGATTTATAGATACATAGTTAATTTTGATAATGTGTAAATAATGCTTTGTCAGAGCCTTGAGCTATGAATGACTATGCATGAATTAATCATCTAAATTCACCTCTTGTTAGTTTTTATTACTTTAAAGTCTTTTAAAGAGCTAAATATGTTTTCAGTGATTTAGTTATTACTAATCAGAATATTTCAGAAAATCAGAAAAGTCCCATATTAAGATTATTTAATGTCTTTATTTATCTCATGTCTGGAGTTAAATTAAATTCTATAAGAAGTGTTTCTTATATGGGCCACGCATTGTAGAAATCTGCAGAAGTCACTTGACAGAACCTAAAACCTCACATGTTGCCAATTATGCACTAATATGAAGGTTATATTTAAGTTATGAATTAAAGTGAAATGCATGACAGGGCATTTAATAATTTGTGTTAAATCATAATGCATTGTTTACTCATTTGCACAGAACACATTCCTTATTATGAACTAATAGTAATGTTCGTGAATAAAGTCTTATTTAAAGTGAATAAACCATATAGTGTGTTTTAGTGAACAAAAATCAAGACCTTAGTTAATGCTTAATTTGTGGTAACCAAACAACCAATAGGTAAAATGAACTGACAATGCTAATCTGCTGTTGCTTTTCCTGCCATCACTGTGGTCATTCCTGACGTCGACAGATGAACTTTGTCCTGGAGCAAGGATAGTGTGTGTGTGTGTGTGTGTGTGTGTGTGTGTGCACGTGTTTAAGGATGGCACACTTTGCTGTAGTTCTTTTTTTATTTACCTTATTTCATTATGTCCCTATTATTATTAGCTTAAAGACTTCAGTGGAAAAGCTCCCCCCCCACACTTATTTACACACTGGTATGTGTTTGTTTATGTTTGATCAAAAAAAAAAGTCGCATATTTAAATGGATGCAGAGGTTAGTATTAGTATTATTGTGTGTGTGTGTATGTCTGTTGGTCTGTCGGATTGTGTGTGTGAGAGAGAGAGAGCGAGAGAAAGAGGGGGATCCTGTATCTCTTCTCTGAATTGGGCCTTGTTCCTGCTGCTGTATTGTTTTACGGGATCGCCCATTGTGTGGGCAGACTGGCTGGCTGGCACTGAGCCAAAACCTCCTGCCAATCTCCAGAGAGAAAGAGAGAGACAGAGACAGAGAGAGAGCCACAGAACCGGAAGAGTGGCTACTTGAAAACCATTGGAATGCTTCAGTATCATCTTTTCCTCTAAAACACACATACAATGTTGCTTTAATTATACACTTTAAATACCACACTCTCAGTTTCACCATGTGTCAATGTGCTGTAATATAAGCTTCCGCATACATCTGCTTCTATTTTGCCTCCAAACTTCTTAATTTCATATTCCAGCAAACCTAACACTGACCTTTCACCAGGTGCGGATAAAAACTGACAAAAAACTCCTACATTCATCATCAAATATCAACATTCTGTATTAAACACACACATCATCAAACTTCACATTTCCATAGCAGATACTATCATTCACCACCAAACATCAACCAGTAGACACATCATCAAACATCACCAGTAGACGCCATCATTCACCACCAAACACCAACAGTACATTTACAGCATTTGACAGACACCCTTA
Source organism: Hemibagrus wyckioides (assembly GCF_019097595.1). Classification (NCBI taxonomy): domain Eukaryota; kingdom Metazoa; phylum Chordata; class Actinopteri; order Siluriformes; family Bagridae; genus Hemibagrus; species Hemibagrus wyckioides. The sequence goes on from NC_080728.1 coordinate 7,552,785, forward strand.
TCCAGAGCGACTTACATTTTATCTCATCTTACACAATTGAGCACTTGAGGGTTAAGGGCCTTACTTAGGGGTACAGCAGTGGCAGCTTCGTGGACCTGGGATTTGAACTCACAACCTTCTGATCAGTAGCCCAACTAGTCCAACAACTTAACCACAAAGCAACCACATCCAACAGACACCATCATTCACCACCAATCACCAAAATTCACCAGCAGACACCATCATTCACCACTCATCACCAACATTCACCAGCAGACACCATCATTCACCACCAATCACCCTCAGTCACCAGTAGACACCATCATTCACCACCAATCACCATTATTCTCCACCAATGACCCTCAATCACCAGTAGACATCATAATTCACCAAACAATCACCTTCAATCACCAGTAGACAGTGACACCATCATTTACCACCAATCACCCTTGATCACCAGTAGACACAATCATTCACCACCAATCACCCTTGGTCACCAGTAGACACCATCATTCACTACCAATCACCAACATTCACCACCAATCACCCTCAGTCACCAGTAGACACCATCATTCATCACCAATCACCATTATTCACCACCAGTGACCCTCAATCACCAGTAGACATCATTATTCACCACCAATCACCTTCAATCACCAGTAGACATCATTATTCACCACCAAACACCCTCAATCACCAGTAGACACCATCATTCACCACTAATCATCCTCAATCACCAGTAGACACCATCATTCACCACTATTCACCCTCAATCACCAATAGACACCATTATTCACCTCCAAACACCAACATTCACCAGCAGACACCATCATTCACCAACAGTCACCCTCAATCACCAATAGACACCATCATTCACCAACAGACATCATCATTCACCACCAAAGATCAACCAACATTAAACACAATCATTCACAAACACCAACACTCGCTACCAACCTCTAACATTCACTATCAAACACCATCAAACACAAACATTCAACATCAAACAATATCCTTCATTATCAAACACCATCAAACATGAAGTTTCATCATCAAACACTATCAAAACCCAACATTCACCATGAAATGCCATCATCATTATCAAACACCAGAAACCACCATTAACCACATCCATTCACAATTAAATGTCAGATTCTGCATCAAACTCCATCAGCGCTCACTTAATTTACCACTAAGCACCAATATTCTACATCATACTCTATAATTCTCCATAAAACACCATACATCTGTCAAACACCAGCATTCTCCATTAAAGATTCACAAGCATTTTCTATCCAATTTCATATTCTACCTTAAACAATGATAACCAAACCCCATCATGAATTACCTTTAAAGCTCTACCAGACACCACTAATCACCATAAATCACTGTCATTCACAATCAAGAGGCAAAGCATCATTTTCAATATAACATCATTGAACAATTTGACCATAAATGTTAGTAAAACACTTCATTTGAATACTGTTTGTTATAAGCACATTTGCACTGGGCATAAGCATGTTATAAAGCTATAATGACAAGTGTAATAAGTGGGTAAAAAGGTTGTACAGGTGCATAATGCATGAGAAATGCCTTATTTTGGAGTCAGTCAAGGCATTAAATGGCCTTTTCAGTGCGAGTGCGGATTTGCCTCTGTGCTGAAGAGAACAGAAACGCTCCTGAATGAGTCTGGCGAGACAATACGTGTCACACAATAAAACACGTCTAAATCTGCACCTCGGGCTGTCTCTCTCTTTTGCTCTCTCTCTCTCACTCTCTCTCTCTCTTCATTCTCTCTGTCTCACAGTAAATGCACAATGGCCTTGATGAAAAAGGGGACATGCTGCCTTTTCAGTGTGTGTGTGTGATCTCATATTCAGACCTGCGTGAATGCTCCCTTTGACACCTGATTTTGTGTCTTCCTTCTCCGTGAGCTTGATGGCTTTGTTGAGGTGCTCAGACGGACCCGGGAGAGGAAAAGAGAGATTGTGTGTGTGTGTGTGTGACAGAGAGAGAGAGAGAGAGTGAGAGAGCACATTTACACACAGACACAACTTCATCCAGCCCTCTATATGACCTCAGGCTACTCCCCTCCATCTGTTGCTTTTAGTTCTCTCTCTCCGTCTCTCTTTCTCATTCTCTCTGTAAATAGTGATGGGTGGAAGTGAACTTGTAGTGACATTGCCTATTGTATTGTAGCAATGAATGAATGAATGAATCACAAGACACTTAATATCACACAAGTAAAGGGGAAATACTAACAATGTCTTTGCTCTCACTCTCTTTCTCTCACTGTCTTTCTCACTGTCTGTCTCCTCGAAGACATGAATATACCCCTATCTCTCTACACAATGGCCCCAAATTACCTCTAATGTGAACCGAGGCCTGGCTAATTGCAGGTGTAATTGTTCAAGTGCCCTGTGTGTGTGTGTATGTGTGTGTGTGTGTGTATGTGTACAGGCATGCATGTTACAGATTAAGGTGGCACTTAAACTACTTTACTATCTGTCATTCAGATCTAATCCTATAGGTTTACACTGTTACCGCCGGCAACAGAGGCCACACCTCTTTGCCACGTGCCACTGAAATCCACAAGTCTTGATATGTCAGTGCAGATTTGTGTGTGTGTGTGTGTGTGGGTTCAGATGTGTGTATGTATGCCACAATGCTAAGTAAATTCTCACATCTCAAGTTCTCTCATTTAGCTTTGTGAATGCACTTGCAAGTAATTGAGTGTGTATGGGTGTGTGGTTCTGTGCCACTTATCCAAAGTGCTTTTCCATGCCGTGTCTTTATGCAGCTTGCTCTGATTGTTCTCCACACTCTATAGCGCCCTATGCTAACTGAGCTGCCGTCTTTCTCTATCGATTATTTATTAATTCCCGCTCTGTTTGCCCTAAAGCCTATTCTAGGGAAACGTATTAGGTTCAAGTGTCGCCTCAGTGTGTGTATGTGTTTCAGTGCGTGTGTGCTTGTGGAGCTATAATGATTTCTTAGCTATTGTCCAGAGTTTTTGACCTTAGATGGAAAAGTGTGAACCAGCACAGCACGGCTTCTCTACGTTCAGTTTTGGTCCAATGAAACGAAATGCTTTGCTAATCCTCATTTTCATTTTTTTCCACCGCACTAATCACATCTAAAAATTAAAGCCTCATGCCTTACATGTAAAAATGAATGAACTGGGTATAAATAAAAACAAATCAAACCCTTTTGCACACTATATGTGTAAAATGTGTGAAGCATAAGATGTAAAGATCATGTGGGGTTTATGTAACAGGTTTCTAATGGTTCTAGCAGACATGTTTAAGATGCTCTTTAAGAGAAATGTTTGGATCGTTTGTGGAATTTCTGCTGTGAAAAGCAACATTCATATGCAATGCAAATCACGCCACAATTGAACAGAAACAGTACAAATCATTTTCTGATAATATGTGTCATTAGCATAAATACATTACCGGCAAAATGAATATCAACTCGAGCCTCACGTTTCTGAAACTTGCTTGGGTCAGTAATTTAAATTAGCCACAGAATTTCTCCATCTGCCTCAGTTGTGTGATTGACAGATGGCAAGACCAGTCTAAATATACTGACAGGAGCTGGGTTTTCCCTTCAGAGCTAGGGCAAACACAGCTTTCTGTGTGTTTATGTGTGTGTGCATATGTGTGTGTGTGTATACATGTGTCATCATCCGATCTTTTTCTAAAGAAAGGAAAACAAGTTGTAACTCATTGTAGATGTTAGCTGTGGTGTTTTATTGACACTGTCAACCAGGTTAGTACTTCAGTGGAAACTGGAGAAAGTGACAGAGGAAAATGTCACAGTTAGTGTTGTTAAAATCCGACAAATGGTTAAATAAGCTCTGTTATTTGACTTTGAGTTCTTTTGCATGAATTTATATCAGATACTTCAGTTGCAGTGGTATAATAGATTTATTTACAAATCTCTTGTTGTCTGAAACACATTCAGTCAGAACTAAAAGCTAGTTTGCTAGAAACCCCAGAAAACAGGCTAACTCACTAGTTAGCATAAATATCATGAAACTATCCCATTAACTAAAAGTATATTAAACAGTCTCTCATTACTAACATTGCAGTTCACAAGAATCCCCACTAACGAGTATTATAAAACAGACTAGTCCACTAACTAAAATTATAAAACTAGTCTACTAACTAGTATTATGAACAGGCTAGCTCACTAACTAATATTATAAACATGCAAGCCCACCAACTAGTGTCATAAAACAGGCTAGCCCACTAACTAGCATTTTAAAACAGGCTAGCCCACTAACTAACATTATAAAACAGACTAGTCCACCAACTCACAGTAGAAAACAGGCTAGTCCACTAACTAGTATTATAAACAGACTAGCCCAATAACTAGTATTATAAACAAGCAAGCCCACTAACAAGCACTATGCAAGAGGCTAGCCCACTAACTAGAGTCATAAAACTGGTTAGCCCACTAACTAGCATTATAAAACAGATTAGCCCACTATCAGTATAAAACACATTAGCCCACTAACTAACATTATGAAACAGACTAGGTCATTAACTAACATTATAAAACAGGCTAGCCCACTAACTAGTGTCATAAAACAGGCTAGTCCACTTACCTGTATTATAAACATGCAAGCCCACTAACTAGAAATATAAAACAGGCTATCCCACTGACTATTGTTGCAAAACAGACTACCCTACTTCTTAGCAATAAAAAACAGGCTAGCCCACTGACTATTGTTGCAAAACAGACTACCCTACTTCTTAGCAATAAAAAACAGGCTAGCCCACTACCTTGCATTATAAAACCAGTTGGCCCACTAACTAAACTTAGTGCATTAACTAGCATTATAAAACAGGCTAGTCCTCTAACTGGTATTATAAAACAGACTATGCCTCTTAATATTGTCACAAAACTAGTCTAATGTTTATATAGGCAAAATAATAATAATAAAAAAACAAGTAGGCACACAAGGAAGTATTCTTAATCATTGCGAATGAGCAAATTCTGCAGTTTTACTATGACACATACAAAAGGGTTTCAGTCAGCTTTTTTGTCAGTTAATGAAGTATAAAAACAATGTATTTGCTAGAAAGTGGTTTTTCCTTTTAACTGGGTTTACTAGCAGACCCTGGCAAAGAACCAAAAGTATTTTGTCAGAGGTGTCAGTAAGTCACTAAGCTTTCCAAAGAACAAGTTTTCTGTAAATTTCCCCTCAAATCAGTAGACTGGGAGTATATTTCAGAAATCTGTGAAGGTATTCATGCATTCACCTGTTTCTGACTGCCAAAGAAAGATGATTTTTTTTTTTCTTTCTTGCAGAAAGTGTAACCAAAGTGTGCTCAATAAATGCTGAGATGATTAGCCTAGTGCTAAACTTGCATGTGCCTGCATGAATGTGTGTGTGTGTGTGTGTTCTTTGGCATGTGAGAGCAGTTGAGTCTCTTTCTCTCTCCTAGTGCAGAGAGTACACATAGCCAATAGATAAAAGTATAAATAGAGAGAGAGAGAAAGAGAGAGGAGTGGGAAGACACCTGCTCATCTGTTCATTTCAAGCCTTTCGTCATGCTGCTGGTTGCCAAGATACATAGATCACTTTATATTAAATTCCTCCAGCTTAACTGACACTCAGCAGTAAATTATCATGAAAGGCTTGTTAATTGGATGTGTGTGTGTGTGCGCGCGCAAATGCACATCTACTCGTCTTGTGCATTTATACAATTGCTACAATCATGAAAATCTCTCTCTCCCTCTCTCTTTTTATCAGTCTCTTCTAAATTTCCAAAATAAATCTTATACCAACTAATTTTCTACACTAATTCCGAAAAAAAAAAAAAAAAATCAGCATAAAATGAATTCATTTGATTAATTATCCCATCACGGCAGTACAGAGGGCATGTTGTTTTGGAATGAAAAACTTTTGGGACATCTCCCAGCCTCCTCCGCCAACTTGTGATTGATGTCGGTGCTGAAACAGCCGTTAGACTCTAAAAGCTTCCTCCTTGATGAAAAGTGAATGTTTTCCTCCGATGAAGAACATGGTGCACTAATGAATGCAGCTTGATTTCAAGCCAATTTTGCACTCATGGGAAGGATCAGATTAAAAATACCATTAAAAAAAACATTATTTTATTTCAAAAGAGATTCAGTTTTAGAAGTGGCGAATTCCATGCATAGCACTGTATTCAGTATTCTCTGGAACGGCTGACATGGTTTTTAAATGTTTTTATAATTGCTATCTTAACTTTCCAGATCTTCCTTAACAGCTAATTTGAAATACATACTTTATAGTTACACAACTGACAACTTGTAACTCACTCTCTCTATCTCTTTCCATCTGTAATTTGCTTGATTTTGAAGAACAAGTCTTGCATTTCCATTTCGTTCAGACACAGCAAGCAGATTCGGGGCGTCGTATTCATGAAACTTCCTGCAATCAGCCATGTGTCAGTTATTCTACAGCATGTGCTGATGGTTTCTAAGGCAAATAATAGTGTTTGATATTCAAGCGTCGCACAACAACCAGTATTAGCCTCTCTTTCTTTATGCCTGAATGCTGAAAGTGCACTTCACGCCATACTTACCCAACCATCCATCCATTCATCCATCCATTCACCAACTCCAAAAACAAGCCGTAAGGATAAATGAGTGTTTATGCTTTTTGTACAAGTTATCAGAAGCCACTTAATGCTCAACATCTTGGCTTTTTGCTTACTTCAGTGGAACTCAGAGAGGTTCTAGCTTTAGCATTGTATTGTCTTTAACCTCTGTCTTCCAGACCAAAGTGTTCATAGCAATGTTAAGTTATGTTAAGTTGTCTTTATTTGTCACATATTACTGCACAGTGAAATTCTTTCTTTGTGTATCCCATCCTTGGAGGTTTGGGGTCAGAGCACAGGGTCAGCCATGATACAGTGCCCCTGGAGAAGGGTGGGTTGAGGGCCTTGCTCAAGGGCCCAATGGTGGCAGCTTGCGTGCTGGGGCTTGAACCCTGATCTTCCGGTCAACGATCCAGAGCCTTAACCACTTGAGCTACCACCACCCCAATATGTTTCTAAAGGTTTTACGAGATTTATTTTACAATAAGGACCCAGCTACCGGATATGGAGAAATTAACTTAGCGTTTTTTGTCAGTTTTTTTTTTTTTATTGGAAAGAAAAGTAAATATATACATTATGAAAAGCTTAAATTTGGAGAATTATGCCTACTCTTACAATTTGTAAGTATTTAAGAAGAGCTCTGAAGTATAGATATAAATGTTCACAGTGATTAATGGGAAGTTACTACAATCTTTGCAGTATTTGTAGGATTATATTCTTCTACAAACAGAAAATCATTCATAACACTGCTAGCTAAATGGGTAAGATTCAAGATTCAAGAAGCTTTATTGTCATTTCAACCACATATAGCTGACGCAGTACATAGTGAAATGAAACAACGTTTCTCCAGGACCTGCTGCTACATAAACATACAACAAGTTCAGCACAAAACAACACCACAGAGCTAGGACAGAAGTTTGTCTTAGCCACGTAAAGTGCACAGTGTGCAGCTAGGTGCAAACAGAGCATAGACAAGACAGTGCAAAAGACAATAAATACAAGAAAGACAACACAAAAGAACACAGGACACTTAGTGCCAAAAAGAAAGAAAAGAACATGTGTAATGGAATGTAAGTGAAATAAAATAAGATAAAGTGAAATGATGTAAAAAAAAGTAATTGTGCAAAAATACACAGCAGCGGTTGAGGTAGTGCAAATAGAATAAACATTAATATAACATAAATATAACTATAGCAGCGGATGACAGGTTGAGGTAGTGCAATAAGTAATGAACAATATAAATTATGTGTGTGCATAATTTAAGGTTAAGGTAAGGTTAGGGTTAATGGATAAGATTAGGATTTAAAGCTTTAAGTAAAAATGTACTTCATACGAAAGGCGACAAAATGATCTTGCGGGTGATAATATGAACATATTTTTCATGAGATGGTTTAAATAATTAAATAAAAACAAACAAACAAACCAAAAATGCAACTAAAAATCATAGCCCTTATCCTTTAATAGCAATTATTAATAACATTTTTCAACATATTAGCATGTTGAATAGAAGTATCTCGAATTTTTCTGCTGCGCAAAATGATGATGAGATTATTCAAATGATTAGATATGTTTATTAATTGCAAGTAATCATATCAAGTGAAAAGATCTTTTTGCGTGAAGAGATAATCTGCTTCTTCCACGAAATAAACGCTAGAAAGTAAACAATCTGCCAATGCAATCCGATCATTTCACATAATCAGATTACTTACAAATTGGTAAACGTGTTTAGAAATAGGTTTTAATGATGTTAGGATGATTTTATTATAATCCTGTAATGAGGAATAGATCGATGCGCCTATATTCAAAATCTATTCTAATCTTTTTAAAGCGCCATCCAACCTTTGTCTGCGTATTTTCATATGAATTCTATACACTTCCCCCCCCCTCCTAGCTCCTGCATGTAGTGTATGACAGGTGTGCAAATATGTGATTGTGTGATAATATTGTCTATTTGTAGCTTTGGAAAGTGAGTTTGTTACATTTCCATTCTCACAATAGCACTAATTTCTGCCTTGTTCTGTGTGTGGTTTTGACGTTTGTTTCTTTAGTTTAGTATTTTGGTTTCCATCAAAAGTAAGAGCCCCTGATTTAAGGATTAAGCCGACTGTGCCTCTAAATAATCACACACCTGCTTGGAACGTAGTGTAAAGGCATTAATGATCACCAGCAATAAAAATCAGATTTTTTAAATGAAAATATACTGAGGCCTAATTTTTTTTAAATCATATAAATTTTCCATCCAGTGTCATCATATGAGCCTAAAAAATGAGAATTTGTTTTCCAAATTATTTGACATAATTTATTTAATTGATCATATTTAATATATATTTTTTATTTTCTGTGAAACAAATGAATCTTGTGAAAAGAACAGTAATTCCCAGGCTTATTTATTTATTTATTTATTTATTTATTTTACCTTCCTTCATCTCTCTCTCTCTCTCTCTCTCTCTCTCTCTGTCAATCTCGCTTTCTTTTTCCTGTCCAGTGCTTCCCTAGTTTTTTGTCTCTTTATCTTCTCATCACACATTAGTTTATCTTTAGATTGTCCCTGCTGCTGAGCTTTTGGTGATAACGCCTCATCATCATAACATCTTTTTTTTGTGAGTGAGTGTGTGTGTGTTTGGGTTCCTGAGTGAACCAGAGGGCTGTGACAGTTCCCAGCACTGTGAAGCGTCTCTCCAGAGAGCAATCCGAAATTAATTACATCATTGAACTGCATCGCGCTGTCAATCACCCCCTGTCAGAGACTGAAAGAGACACAGGAAAAGAGTGTGTGCACTCAGAGGCGTGTCAGTGGGATGCTAAGTGGGCTGTTAAAGGCGTGTATTGTGTGGTACAGCCACACTGACCTCTCACCCTCCCATTCAGAACCGCAACATTGAATTAACACGCTAATAACACTGTTTATTCTCATAGCCGTGTGTGTAATATAGGCTTTAATGTGTGTCTAAATGAGTAAAGCTTTAAGGAATTCTCATTTTACTGAAAGGCCAGAAAGAAGCTAAAATTACTGCATGTTTGTTTTATGACATGAGCTGAATTGTGAGTATGAATGTTAATAAGAATTCAGCACACTAGCTAGGCTTTTTACATTTTTTTTGGTAGCATCTCCTTAGCTAAAATCGCACAAAACACTGCAATGGTATTATTACACAAATTATACTTCCTGTGTAACACAGAGCACCTTTAATTCAGCAGTGGCGCAACTTTACCGAACAGATTGAATGAATAGATTATCTCGAAAATGTTATTATTATATTATCTTATTATTTATTATATTATTTGTTTTTAAAATGCACCAAATGATCTAGCTGACTTATACAGCTAACTACTGCTTGCTAGTTAGCACTGGTTAACTAGCTGTGCTATTTAGCAGGAAAAAACTTTTGTTTATGTTCCACACCGGAATAATTAGCTGCCACTAATTTGGCATCTGTCCTCAGGTAAGCTGAAATCCTAGCACTTGTTTTGTGCTGAAAGATTAAGATTCCTGAGGACACTGAAAGTTCTTGAACATGAAGAAGTTCAACATGTTAAAATGCTGCCCAGTGAGACGTGAATAATTGTGGGGCAGCTGTCTCCAGACTGACATGCAGATTATCTGTTCATTTGTGTGTTGAAAATGAATTCACTCAAGCAGTGTGTGATCTTGAGTTATAGAAATTTAAGACATGCCTCAGCTCTCTTCGCTCCCACACGCTGCCCTCGACACAAGCATGCGAAATCGAGACAAGATCGATTCCCATTGGCTCTGTGTGAGTGAGATTGCTGTGATGAGTGTCCACCTCTCCCCTGAGAATATTGCATGTTAAGTGAGCATAGGAGGATCTGTCCAAAATTAAATGGACAACCGACGCCCCTTTTGATAGATCCAAGCAGGGACTCCTTCTCTCTCTCTCTCTCTCTCTCTCTCTCTCTCTCTCTCACACACACACACACACACAAACAGTGTGTGCAGCGTTCCTTTGGTTGCCAGTCAAACCCTCAGTGGGATTTCGGGTCACTCCTCTCCATCTGTCTCTGTCTCACACACACTCAAGTCCATTTAGTCCTGGATTACCGTTTACTGCCCTAAACCTTTTCACACTCATCTCCAAATTACAGCCTTAATGACCCAATACTGCTGCGTTTAGAACTGTGTGTGTTTCTCCTTGTTCTCATCTCATGTCTGATTAGTCACTTTATTGTTTAAGGGAAGAAGCAGTGTAGTCTAATTAAAGGCCATGTGTGTGGCTTCAGTCTGTGTGTACATGTATAATCTGAATGGTGGGCTGGAGGTCTATAGATACTACCATCCAAGTTATCAGGACAGCCAGAGAGCAATATAACGGTGAGAAAAGACTCATAAACTCTGTCTCACCCATACAAAGTGGAGTGTGTGTGTTCATTTTCTCTGTCATGCAGTCAGAGGGCACAGTAAATTTCTAGGAAGCTACAGTATAGGATTTATTTCCCCTACTAGATTTAACTCACTGCTCTTATCTCCTAATCATCAGGTGCGAGTTCTCACACTAATGTCAGCTAGAACGTTAATTACCGAGCTGTTTATCAGTCAGTAATGTAGGATTATACTCACATTACAATCATTAGGCACTTTTTTTTCAGATCAGAATGAAAATGATTGCACTAGACCCACACAGTTGATGTATCACCATAAGCAATGGCAAATTATACCTTTTAGGTTTAATTGTTTGGAATGTTTTCTGGAATGCAGCTGAGAAATAAGGTCTATGATAATGATGATGATGATGATGCTGATGGTGATAATGATTGTGATAATGAGGCTCAGGTTTAAATGTTGTGGCTTCCTACCTCAGGTCATGAGACAGAAACTGATACGGATGAGTCTGATAATCAGCCATAAATAATTCTTGCACAGTTATAATTGCAAAACAGGTTATAGCTTACTACTAGATAATGTTCTAGAGGACTCCGATATGTAGAAGTAGCTGAAGTGTCAGTGGAGCTCAGTGGAGTTATAATGTAATCTTAAAAAATGCACATTAAAATGTTGTAGGTTTTCTGGTGATTGAGATACTACATATAATCAAACAAGACATCTTCTTACAGGCTGTCACATACATACAAAATATATAAACATATCAGAAACCTTCTCAATAAACAGACAGAATGCCAGGTAGTACATTTTTAATACGTTATTAGAGTACATTTTAATACTTAAAAATGACAAAGAAATGAAAAGTTAAAATGTGAAAAAAAAGTCATTCAGCGCTCTTATTCCTGCTGAATATATGCTGAACATATAGCATGAAGATGATATAGTTTATAGAAGTACATGGTCTATGTGCTAAATTTACTGAGTGTTTAGTTTTCTTTTCTGAAACCACCTGTTACTGTAAAAAGAGTGTGTTAGGTAATGCTGTAAATGCTCTCAGCAATTGTTCAAGTAAGTTTAAAGTTATAGTGTGTGTGTGTGTGTGTGTGTGTGTGTAGGTGTATGAGTAAGAGAGTGAAAGAGAGAGAGAGAGAGAGAGAGAGAGACACTCTGTCTGTTGCCTTCTCTTTGTAACTCAAAGACTGGTCTCTGTACATATTTGTGTGTGTGTGTGTGTGAGACAGAGAGACTCTCTGTCTGTTGTCCTCTCTTTGTAACTCGCTGCCTGGCCTCTGTATATGTTTGTGTGTGTTCTCAGCAGGGTTAGATAAACTGCCCCTCCCAGTCTCAGGCATGCTAATAGCCCTAATGATGCTGATACACTCGGCCTGAATAGAGTCGCCTGGAGGGGGGCATGTGGCTCTCTCCACTAGCTTCGGGTGTGTGTGTGTGTTGTGGGCTGTGTTTGTGTGTCTGTGCCGGGCGTGTTGTGAGTGTTGTGTGTGTTGTTACTGAACCTCTTCAGCTCAAAGGCATTTTGAGGAATCAAAGGCGACAGTTATGTCGTAATAGTAGAAGATGGAGGGACGCAGAAACCTGCAGCTCCCTTTTGTTTCATCTCTCTCTTTCCTGTTTTGTGGAGACCGGTGACTGTGTAAAGCATTACTTAAACAAACAAACCAGACCAACAGGCCTGTAAACAAACAGAATCTCTCCAATCTCGAGGTTGGGGTATTTCACAAACCGTTTGCATAATCATGTTTGATATTTGTTTTGCTAGGTAATTAAATGAGTCACTCTTTTTCAATATAATAATATATTGAGAAATATATTATAATAATCCTGCATACATACACATACACACACAAACGAATTAATATCAATAATATTCTTAGTTAATGATACATAATATGTAAAAGTTAAAAAAATGATATTAATGTATATAACTAATGTTATATACTGTATATTGTGTGTATTTTTTGAAAGATACCTTCAAAAATCTTCAAATGAAATGTTAATATCAAACAAAAGAGAGCCGAGAACAATTTCAAACATTATCCAAATGATATAAAAGTCAGTATTTTTGTGTATTTTTTCACAATTTTGGTAGCTAATCTGTAACAGGCAGCATTATTGTTTTGTCTATTATGAATATGTTACTTTCTTTACACATGTACTTTCCCCATGTTTTGTAATGTTAATCACTGTTAGAAAATCTATTTTATTTTCTAACGCAATAATGCGGATGAAAGTCTAACCCCATTTATACAGTATATATGGGGAAAACCCTAGCCATACCCAACAGCATGCCAATAATCCATTCCACATACAGGCGAACAAACACATCTACACACCTGAGGGCAAATAGCACGTGTTGCTACAGGCAAAACATTTCATTAGATCATTAACGTTCAATGGCTACTATCATTTAAATTCTAGCGAATTTCATTATTCCCTACTTACTATAAAACTCAACACAAAATAATATACATAGTAATATGAAAAATAAGACATTTTGGACTGCAGTGAAATAAAACGCATATCCAGATTGCTATTTTAAAGATTTTCTCTGGTTCTGAAGTTTACATGATGCTGCTCTTCTATTTAAAAGCATCAATCAATGACACTAGCTTAGTTAGACCTGGCAGGCTGCTCCTACTCAAAGCCTTAAATAAACCACACAACAGAAGTGTATGTGTGCTCACTGCACGTGTGTGTCTGGCTTTGACAGCTCAAATGGGTTTTAATTACAGGTTTCAGGCTGTCCTGTGTATTCCACACACTGCTCTTTCCCACTCCTCACCTCAGTGCAGGCCTTTATTCCTCTCTCCTTCACTGTCCGTGAGGCGCTCCGCAGGGGACGGGGGGCTGGGGATGTGTGTTTCTAACGATTCACCATGAAGGAATATCAGACTGTAACTGATCAGCAGGTGTGGAAAGAGGGAGGGAGAGCACTCTCTTTCTTTTTAGCTCTTCGTTTTTTTTTGTGAAGGGTAGGCAACATGCAAAGTGCTGGCAACGCAACTCGCTTTTCCAGTTCATACAGCTCTTATTGTTTCTCGGTCTCACTCTCTCTCTCTCTCTCTCTCTGTCCCTATCTTGGTCACCTTCTGTCTTTTTCTCTATTTTTTTCAAATGCTCTGAACTGGACTACAACACAATTTCTACATTATTCCTCGTCCCGCTCTTCCTTTTGCTTCCACTACTGCTAGTACTTCCAAATAATACTAAAGCTAACACTAACACATCTTTCTAATTTCTTTCTTTCTTGAAATTTTCCTACTACTACTTTTCCTTCTCCTCGTCCTCATACTTGTAATTTACTTCTACTACTCCTTCGATTACAAATTTCATTCTCTCTTTCTCATGCTCTCTCTCTCTCTCTCTCTCTCTCTCTCTCTCTCTCTCTCTAATAGTCTAGTTCTTACAAAAACTTACTTTTCTTTTCTCTCAATCTCTCAATGTTCTACTCCATACTATTAGTGCATCCCTCCTCCTCCTCCTCCTCCTAATACTATTTGTACTAATACTAACCAAATTTTATGGTCTCTTTCCCCACAAGCCCCCCCAGCCCCACTGTGTCTAATAGTTTACTTCTCTCAATTTCTAGCAAATATCCTAAACTGGACTAAAATAAAACTTTACTTCTACTACCATTCCTCCTCCTCATCATTATCTTTCTCCTCCTCCACCTATAGCTAATATTCTTTCATCCCTTTACATTACTTCTATTATCTACTATATCTTCTCCTCCTCCTAAAACAAACACTAAACTAAGACAATGTTACACTCTAATACTTGATGATGGTTTTATGTAGCATTACATATTAATATAATGTCCATCTTTTTACAGTAAATTATAAATGTATTTCTATATAAAGAAAGAATTTAAATAACCCTCCATTTAGTGTTTTTTTTGTGCCAAACTCCACAAGTTAAAAGGAATTTCTTTCCTTTTTTATTTATATACGTTACTCTATGAATTTTTTTTAGATCTGTTATTGTTCTTAAAGTCTCTCTTTAGTCCTGCTTTTTCGTTTTTCTTCTACAACTCCCACGTCTTTTTCTTTCTCTTCCTCTCACTTTGTTTTCTCTCTCCCATGTATTTTTTTTTCTCTGTCTTCATCCGTTTCACTTTGTCATTCTCTTCGTCTGTCTGTTCTTCTCCCTTTCTCATTCATTCCCTCGCTTTCTTTCGGTCTATCTTGCGGCAGCTGTGAGGCAGTTGAACTCTTGAAAGAGTTTAGACAAATCATTACACTGTTAACATTTTGTGTGTGCGTGCATACGTGTATGCGTGTGTGTGTGTGTGTGAGCGGGTGGACTAGGGACAAAGCCATTAGGCGCATTAAAAGTAATCAGACAGCGGTTTAGCTGTAAGGGCCTTTCTGCCATGGGAATACCCAACACACATGTTTAGACTGCAGAGAAATTACCAACAAATCTATTTATCAAGTAAATGCTTAAAAGCTTTGTGTGTGTAGTGTGTGATTTTGGGTCCAGCTCATAATGTAATGTAAGATTTCTGTAGAGCCATAGAAATTTGTGTGATATCAAAATTCGGGTGTTATTTCTTACTAGCTGAAGTGTGTGCGTGTGTATTATTACAAGTATCACTTCCCACCCTAAATGGACTACAGCAGAAAAATGTGGTTTGTTTGATAAAACTAATGAGGCTGAATTTAATGTCCCGGACGTGTGTATTGAGTTGCTTTAATGTGTTCTTGGCTTCATCTAAACATGACATCCGTCCATTAAGGTACTCCGTGTTGTGTGTGTGCGTTGGCAAAGGGCGACCTTTCTAAGAAATATGTCACTATTGCAATTCTTGGTTAGGCCATTATGGGTGTAGCCCTCAGAAAGAGGTGGTCAGGGTTTCCTGGTTCCTTCCTGGACTGTAATGAGCTCAATTAGCCATGCAAACAACAGTTTGCACAATTACGCTAGAGCATAAACGCAGACATTGAGATGGCACTTCCTGTCCCGGGATAGTGCAGCACTTAGTAGACAGAGAGGAGACAGAGACATGGGTCATATCTGAAACCCTAATATGATCATTTTACACTCACTGAAACTGGACAAGTAAAGACTGGAAAAACATCTTCTGGTCTTTTTCCAATCTTCAACTGCCCAGATTCGGTGACCAACTGTAGCCTCAGATTCCAGTTCTTGGCTGACGGGAGTGAAACCTGATGTGGTCTTCTGTTGTTGTAGGCCATCAGCCTCGAGATTTATCATGCTGTACATTTTGAGATGCTTTTTTTTGCTTAGTACAGTTATAAAGAGTGATTATTTGAGTTACTTTAACCTACCTGTCAGTTCAAAACCAGTCTGTCCCTCCACCGCTGACCTCTCTCATCAACAAGGCATTTCCAAACACATAACGACTGCTCACTGGATTTTCCTCTTTTTTTTTTTTTTTTTTTTGCTGTGTGTGTTTGTGTAACCTCTAGAGACCAGGAGATCAGCATTTTTGAAATACCCAATTATAGCTATTATAGCTACTGTATATGTTATGGAAATTGTAGATCTTAGTAGATATTGTAGTAGAATTGTAGTTATCAGACAACTGGCTCATTGGCACTGTATGCTTGGTCTACGCTCAAAGAATCATCATCCTCTAGCATGCAAGTGTGCACAAACAATCTGGAAAGGTTTACTTAGTATTGCACGTATGTCCTAGGATAGAATCGATACAGACACTCAGGAAAAGAATAATAAAAACTCCCAAAATAGAACAGCTTCATGACTAAGGAAAAGGTCATTGTGAGGTAAATACAGGTCCTTAACCTTAATAAACAAGTGAAATTAACGTAAAAACTTATCTGACCCAGTGCAAGTATATGAGCTAGCTATATCCCCAATTCTAGCACAATTTATTAATGATGCATTTTGTCTTGAAAGATCAGCAGATTTGGACTATTCTGTTCAAATGTCACCAGTTTTTAGTTGTTAGCTGTTAGCTTAGTTAAGATTTAGAGAGTCTAGGGTTAGATCATTAAAGTGATTACAGTTTCTTAGTCACAGTTTCACTTTTTTATTTTATTATATTATATTTCATATAATTTCCATCAGGCATATGAATTGAGGGATATTTTAAATGTATATACATATAAATACATTATTCAGAGGAAGCTGTGAATTGAGTTCACAAAATGGTATCCATGTGGTGAACTTTTTAGAAAATTTTGTAAACAAAAATTGAGCTTTCTGTTATTTGGCTTGCTTTGCTGTTATTATTAGGATCGCCATAGACTGCTGTGATATCAAGTACCAGTTAATACGGATTTCAGACTGATAAATTGAGACAATTTTGCTAAGATGCTAGATATGATGATGCCACTTAGGACAATGGCATTACTATCAGTCGCCATCTTAGTCAATTAAAGTCAATTAAAATCTTTCCACTAAATCCTATCTATATTAGTCTGAACACTGCGTAGTTTAATATCTTCAGGATTCAACACGAATGCTTATAATAGTGTAGACGCAAGTGAAAAAAGTTATGCCTTGAAACCTCTCCTTAAAACAAAACATTCCAATCTGTCATGAGTTGAACTGCATGCTGGTCATTTAAATAATCTGGAGGAGTCATGCAGAAAAACTAGTTGAACACCTTGAGCACCTTGAAGTACAGAGATCTTTAACTCTCTATCTACTGACAGATCTTTCGGACTTCGGATGCTGAATACAGGCCTGAGTGTATTTAATAGCTAGTTAATTGGATAATTAGAAGTGTCTAAAAGATGGTACTTATGAAAACATGCGTAGTTGTGTTGAAGGAAATAAACTCATGTGACCTCTTACACATATATGTGCAAACTTACTTTCCAATATCATTCTTTTTTTTATTATTAGGTATATGGATAGTAGCTGAACTAATAATCAGCATGCAGTATTTTACGCTTTAGGAATTTATATCAGGTTGTTAAATCCCGCTTCAAAAATCTCAAAGGTCAAACATATTGTGACAAAAACTTTTCAGATTTTTCCTTTGTGTGTGTGTGTGTGTGTCAGCATCTATTTCCCCTGAGAATGCAAAGCCGAAGCCCTGTGGTGATTTTCTCACACACTCGTACATGTTTACACACTAAACATTAAGCAGTGGCCAGTCTATGGGAAACTACTTTCTCAGCACTGCCCGCATACACTGGGTGTGAGTTTGAATTAATGTGTGTGTGTGTGATGACTTTCCATCCATAAGCTATTTCAGGCTGTCATGCTGTCACAGCACAGTACAGGGTGAACACACACACACACACATGTTTGTTGTACTATTCTTATATAGACCTTCATTAATCTAACCATTCCCATCCTACCTTGGGATGAAAAATGAAACATTTGGGCTATTAATATTTTGTGAGGAAAAAAATGTTTGGGGTGTGAAAAAGTATTTTTTTTCTTGTAGACACCAACCAAATGTGTCCACAAGGTCAAAACTCTGAGCTAGGACTATACTATATCATCATCCCTACCAGGATATGAAAACATTAACTTCCAACACAAAACACACACACACACACACACACTGTTTGTGAGTGTGTGTGTGCCTGTTGTTTTGCACCTGCATGCTGTCAGAACATTTGATGCACAAGCCCATCAACATGTGCGAAGCCCTTGAGTCATGTGTGTTTGTGAGGGTGTGCACATTCTGAGCAGAAGTGGTGCTCCAGGCCATGCCTTTTCACCTAAAATTATGCTCCAACACTCATATTGCACATATTGAGAGCAATCGCATGTGTATGCGCATGTGTGTGTGACTGATTGTTTGCTATTGCTACTCCTACCACACGCTGCTGTCACACACTCTTGTTGTTACCGTGTATTAAACCCAGTTAATATTTTCCACATTCCAACAAATTGGCATTAGGAAACAGGATGAGATGCCTGTTGCATGCTGGCTAATAGGCTAATTAAAGCGCACGCTACGTAAATCAAGCCTGACAGAGGACAGAGGGACACTATAAACATGTGACCTGTAGCAGTATGATGGAAAACGCTGCTAAAGTTACGCTAGTTTACTATTTAGAAAAAGACTTTTCATACAAACTGGCTCATGAATTGGTTATTCTGATTATTGGATTTTGTTTTCATTTCATTTTTGCTGCTTCCAATCCAGTACCTTTACAGATTTAAATATAATAATAATATTAGGACTGAATGGACTTGACTGATTTGAGTGTTTGTAGATGCTTAGCAATGAGATTAGGAAGATACCACAAAGTTTAGTTTTCTTTTGTCCTTGATATTGACACAGATTGTGAACATACACAGGTGAGACGCATTCTTTACTAAGCAAAGCCTCTGCCTTATGAAGACAAATTGTTTTAAAAGACCTGAAATATCCGCCAATGTCATTTGTGGGGAACGAGAATGAGAAAAAAAAACATAATGTGTTACATGCAGGATGCCAAATTCAACAAAAATGATTCATTTCAGTAGACACCTAAGTCTTCTTATATTTGATTAGATAAAAGTCTCTGTTCAGTTGGTTCTCATTGAATTATATGTAATGCTAAATACACTCACCTTCCACTTTATTAGGAACACTTGTACACCCGCTCATTCATGCAGTTATCTAATCACAGTGGAGGGCCGTACATTTCATACCTAGGCCTTCACTGGCCTTCACCAAATCGATTTCTTCTCCTCTGTCAGCCATTGTGAGTTAAAATATATATATTTTATTTAGTTTGTGCGGTTCGCTGCCTCTGACTACTCCAATTATCCAATCAAAGGACAAGAAATTGCTGACATAATCGTATGCCTGCTAGATGGCCCCAGTGACGCCAACTCGAAATCTGATTGGTTAATGGAACAATTTCATTGCCACTTATTTTAAGCTCCGGGTGCCTGCACTATTGATTCTGAAGGCCTTAAGGCAGATTTCTTTCACCCTGGCAACACATGATGTCAGCCACTGGCTGAAATATGATTGGATAAATACTCTTATCATAAATATACACTACTGGAAGCAGCAAAAACAAGAGAAAAGCTATGAAATGTAGAGAATAGACTATTGGGAATAATTTAATACACATTCATGGAAAAATATATTAAATATATTAAAATGCAAGTCAGTGATTTAGATCATTGCTGTTTAGGCCAGCAGAGAAGGCCTTGCTGGCCCTGACAGCCCACCACTGTCTAATCAGTTGGTCATGTAGCAGCAGTGCAGCGCATAACATCATGCAGATTCAGGTCAAGAGCTTCAGTTAATGTTCACATCAAACATCAGAATGAGGAAAAATGTGATCTCTGTGATTTTGACAGACTTGATTTGAATGTTTTAGAAAATGGTGATTTCCTGTCATTTTCATATGTTAACACAGAATGGTACAACAAACAAACAAACAAACAAACAAACAAACAAACATTTGGTGAGTGGCGGCTCTGTATAGCGACATATCGGTTTGATCTGAAATCAATGCCACAATAATCAGAAAAGCATCTCACAACCCACTGAAAACCACATGGGTTTCAGCCAAAAACGAGAATCTGAGGCTTCACTGAGAGGGAATTCTATGCATTCTGTTAGAAAGAATTCTTAAAATGGCTGATGCACTAAAAGTGCGCTAACTACACACAGGTTCATCCTATACATGTATAAAAAATGGTCATTTTCAAATAAGCATACATGTTAAAATTAAGGAAACAACATATTTGTCTAGATTCTCAGTCATGCAGTTGCGGATACCTGGAAGATCACGTCACGTCAACTGGACTTCTTGCTAGTTAGATCGAAACGTGACACTACTCATCCGAGCAGCTTCTTCAAGTCAGTTTTTCAGTCCGGAAAAGAAACAATAAAAAAAGTTCAACTTATCCAAAAGTTCATTGTTTCCCAGCAGAGGTTTCATGAACCTCTAGGGTTCTGTGGTGGCATTGCAGAGGGTTTATAAGACATAAGATACGTTAGCATTTTATTAATGGAAATAAAATGCTCATATCAGGATAAATATCATGTATAGAATGTTACAATTCTAATAATGCAAATGCCAATCTAGTAAACGTTAATATATGTTAAATTTTAGGTTGAAGTGGTTCAGCTGACAAAAACGTTAAACAGTTGAAATGAATCTCTGACTATAACAGACAAAAATAATAATAACAAAAATAATAATGCACTGCAGCAAAGCTGGATGCTCTGTTAGCCTTTTTGCTCAAGAACCTGTTTTTGCTTGAGAATTTTTCACACCTAGGATAAAAATAGAAAAATTGGTGACCACCTTTTCCTGTGGCTAAAAATGTAAAATCTCCACCCACACACTCAAACATAGTCACATAAAAGGTATAGTGAGTGTAGAGTGTGCACACATGAAAACACAGATTCACACAGCGGAAGTGCTTCTCTGACAGTAGCGTGATATGAAAGCAGCTCTACAACTCTACACATAAATGGTTCTGTGGATGTAGTGGAAATGGATTTCCGTGTGTGTGTGCATGTGTATGTGTGTGTGTGTGTGTGCATGTGCCATTTGCTTTGTAGCAAGAGCAGGGAGAACTAGAGAAAGAGAGAGAGTGAGAGAGAGAGAGAGAGAGAGAGAGAGCTGTTGAAAATGGAAATAGTCATCTATAAAGTGAGAGGTTTGCTTTGCATATACTTTGCCTACTGACAGTGAAAGTGAATCCACTATGCATTCTCACACCTCCATTCTGCAAGTGTTGTGAGGAAAGGGCAAAATGCATTATGACTGGAAAGATGTCTATCACCTTTAGGAAAATATGACTTGGTGAAATACCACTGCGTTAAAATCTAACATTCTTATACAAGCAGAGACATCAGCAACTGCACTTACATCAGTGTATAAGCTATAAGCTCTTCTTTTTTCACCAGGTAACAAACATTTCTTTCAAATCTCTGATAAGGAGAGCATGCGTCTGAGTAGTGTGTTACTTTTGCATTACTACTTGCATTTGGATGACAACACCTCTCTCACACCCACACACACAAACACTCAACCACACCTAATAATAGTGATGGTGTGGCAGGCAAAGATGCACTTCTCCTAAGTGTATTTAAGTTGCTGTCGACTTGGTAGAGCTTGATTTAAAAACATGCATGTTCTGTCTGTGCCCATACTCCTTTTCCCCCCAAAAAACACACTGTTTATGCTAAATTTGTCTCTTGTGTGCATAGTGATGAACTGGCATCCCATCTAGAGTGTATTTATGCTTCACATTCGGTGCTCCTGAAATTCCTGAAGATCCAGATTCACCAAAACCCTGACCAGGATTGTGACTGCAAAAACAAATGAATGATTATCTGCAATCATGACACATATCACTGCTCTAAAACATGTCTATTAGTCCTAACAGTCTAACCGATAATATGTTGAGGCGTGTTGTATTTATTCTACATCTAAACAGGCCTAAAGGAATCAAATCAAATCAAATAAAACAGTGAAATTAAGTCTAAACAGTCCTTCTAATGATTTCAAGATTCCGCAACTTATGTCTCAAGTTATGTCTATTCTGGTTGTAATTCTTGTTACGCTGTCTGCTTCGTGTTATAAAGAGCGTTCATAGTTTATTGGCTGCTAGATCTTAAAATCAGTTTGTATGAATGTGCACAAACAATGTTAGCATACGCTATAAAATGAAATTAATAAGTGAAACAGTTTAAGAAATCTACTAGTTTAAGGAGTTGCATATATCTAGACTTATTACTAGAAATGCAGCGACTTGTTCCTGCTCTCTGTGTGTGCATCAGGTGTTAATCCGTATATTCACAAACTATGATTGTGTTAAATTGTGTATTTGTGCACCAGTGTGTGCACCCACACAGCACAGATGTGACATCACTCTTGACTATGGCAAAATCCACACACCCACACACACCGACACAACAATTTAACCTCACTACATTATATATCTTTCTCTCTCTCTCTCTCTCTCTTTTTTTTTTTTTTACCGTATAGAGGAAGACAGTAGCAGTAGCACCAGTGAGCCACATCTCGCCCCCACACACCTTCTTTCTCTCTTTCCCTCTCTCTCTCAACTTTACAGGAAGTTGTGGGCATGAACTGCCGGCATTGCAATGACACTTGCCTCTCTAAAACTGTGTTTAATTTTTAATTTTTTTTTTGCCAGCTATACGGTTGAATATACATCACTTTGATATATGTCACCTTTAGCAAAAAACATGGCCTGAATGGACATGCCCTGGACAGGATGTGTTTGTTTTTTCATTTCTGGGGCTATTCATATCAAACTGATCAGGCTACACTGATGGTTTAATGTCTGTGATTACACAAACTGAGAGAAACTGATTCTAGTTTAGCATTCTTACCAAGAAACCTACAGGTCTGCAGTTTTTATCCATGCTTCAGTGCTGAAACTTGAACTTTGTGCGAGAGCTTGTCATGTCAACTTGCATGCAAACCTGATGGATGGAAAAAAAAAAAGAGGTTTATGCTGGATAGTTCTTTGTTTCGTTGATACTGCCGACAGTTTTGTCCACCGCCCGGATAAATCGGAATGATAAAATGCTACAAAAATGCATTTGTTAGCATTTGCATAAATATCTTCTGAAGCAATGCTGGAGATTATTTTTTGGTTTTCAAGGACTGATGTCAAAACATGATGGATGATTTTGGAGTTTTATACAACGTTCTCTTTACACAGGAGAGTTTTTGCTAGTGAAAAATAAGTGAATAATTTGCAAGATATTGCAAATATAAAAACCCCACAGCAATCTCAGTCTAAAATGAAGTCATAATGATAACTGATAGCCGTTGTTTTCTCTTCTATGCAAAGACTCACTTGCATAAAACCTCCAGTGTCATCATACGTGACTTGACATCAGCATAACGTTTCTGGCATTGCTTTATAAAATATTTATGCAGTGGTTATGAATGTGTTATAAAGGCACTGTCATCTCTTGTGCATTTTGTCATATTAATTGGAACAAGAATGCAAGAAGGAATCTCGGCATCTTTTCTGCCAGTGAATGAATATTGATTCTGGTCATTTGAATGTGAACTGATTTTTATCGTCTACAGGTACATGAGTGTGCTTTGAAATTATATATAAAGAGATAGATAGATAGATAGATAGATAGATAGATAGATAGATAGATAGACAGACAGACAGACAGACAGACAGACAGACAGATAGGCAGGCAGGCAGACAGACAGACAGACAGACAGACAGATAGATAGATAGATAGATAGATAGATAGATAGATAGATAGATCAAATCCAGCCATACATATCACTCGTTGTACATATCTTCATTTATTTTTTATTATTTATTGTATTGCATTATAGAACTTCTGGTGACTTGCAGCTTCGAAACAAAATCCTTCTACGTTGTTCTTCCCCTCAGTGATCTTTCTCATTGCTGACGTTACGCATTACAGAATCACATAACATATGATATAAGACAAGAGCAAAAATATCTCTAAGTAACATAAGTGCACTTTGATTCGATCACTGCAACCGCAAGCTAACAGACTAACAGCAAACATGAAAGTACATTGAAGCTGTTTGGTTTTGTAGTTTGTTTGTTTTTTTTTCCTGAAAGACACCAAAGATTTTATTTCTACAATAACGTGCATCGTTCTTTATATCTTTCTATTGAAGTCTTCAGTAGATTGGAAAAGGGCTTCCAAAAGCTGGGAGATATTCAGAAAAAAAAACATTCTGCAAACTAAAATTTCCAAGCATACTTCATTTCTGCACAGATATTTACTAGCAGTGATGATGTGAGGGAAATTAGTGAGAAGTTTGCTGCTTTCGAGAAACGGCTCTTCGAAACCGTACGCATGCAGCCATCTATATATGATTCTCCGGATATCAGTAAAGCATGTATGCTGTGGTATGATTTTTTTCTTCAAAATCAATGTGTGCAACAGAAAAAACAACAACAACAAAAAAAAAACAGAAAGAAAAGAAAGACACTTCACTATTACTTCCTGTTTTTTAGCTCAGCTACCCTGTTTGATAGACAGCCTGCAAGTTCCTACTGTTCGAAAACATTCCAGTCTTTCCGCAGTTTATTTTGGTTGGCAGAATCAGATCTATCTTTCAAATCTATTTATAGATATTTTCATACCTCTTTACAGCACAGTTCCTCAATTCATGCTTAAGTATTCAGTAGCGTAGTAGTAAGTGTGATCATAAAAATAAAGTATAATGATTTATATTAAACCTTTTGAGCATGCATAACATTATGAGCACTGAGAGGTGAAGTGAATAACACTGATTATTTCCTCATCATGGCACCTGTTAGTGGGTGGGATATATTAGGCAGCAAGTGAACATTTTAGTCCTTAAAGTTGATGTGTTAGAAGCAGGTACAATGGACAAGCTTAAGGATTTGGGCGAGTTTGATGAAGGGCCAAATTGTGATGGCTAGACCACTGGATCAGAGCATCTCCAAAATTGCAGCTCTTGTGGGGTGTCCCCGGTCTGCAGTGGTCAGAATCTATCAAAAGTGGTTCAAGGAAGGAACAGTGGTGGACCGGCGACAGGGTCATGGGTGGCCAAGGCTCATTGATGCACGTGATCCGATCCAACAGACGAGCTACTGTTGCTCAAATTGCTGAAGAAGTTAATGCTGGTTCTGGTAGAAAGGTGTCAGAATACACAGTGCATGATGAGTCAGGGCTGTTTTGCAGCAAAAGGGGGACCAACACAATATTAGACAGGTGGTCATAATGTTATCTGGTCAGTATGTCGTCATGTGTCACCCCCAGTGCTTACTTTACTGTTACTGTACACACCCAAGTAAAGTGATTGATCAATGCTCTTATGTTTACAATATACTCACTACTGTCTAGTATCAGAAATTAGATAAAGAACTAGATAAAGATAAAGACCTGAAGACCTACCTCTTAGGAAGACTGAAGACCTACCTCTTCCTGAAACACTTAAACTAGCTCTTATTTTTTCCTTGTGTTATGTAATTATTATATGTTGTATGTATATATATATATATATATATATATATATATATATATATATATATATATATATATATATACACTATATTGCCAAAAGTATTCGCCCACCTGCCTTGACTCACATATGAACTTAAGTGACATCCCATTCCTAATCCATAGGGTTCAATATGATGTCGGTCCACCCTTTGCAGCTATAACAGCTTCAACTCTTCTGGGAAGGCTGTCCACAAGGTTAAGGAGTGTGTTTATGGGAATTTTTGACCATTCTTCCAGAAGCGCATTTGTGAAGTCACACACTGATGTTGGACGAGAAGGCCTGGCTCTCAGTCTCCACTCTAATTCATCCCAAAGGTGTTCTATCAGGTTGAGGGCAGGCCAGTCAAGTTCATCCACACCAGACTCTGTCATCCATGTCTTTATGGACCTTGCTTTGGTCACTGGTGCACAGTCATGTTGGAAGAGGAAGGGGCCAGCTCCAAACTGTTCCCACAAAGTTGGGAGCATGGAATTGTCCAAAATGTCTTGGTATGCTGAAGCATTCAGAGTTCCTTTCACTGGAACTAAGGGGTCAAGCCCAGCTCCTGAAAAACATCCCCACACCATAATCCCCCCTCCACCAAACTTTACACTTGGCACAATGCAGTCAGACAAGTACCGTTCTCCTGGCAACCGCCAAACCCAGACTCATCCGTCAGATTGCCAGATGGAGAAGCGCGATTCGTCACTCCAGAGAACGCGTCTCCACTGCTCTAGAGTCCAGTGGCGGCGTGCTTTACACCACTGCATCCGACGCTTTGCATTGCACTTGGTGATGTATGGCAGCTGCTCGGCCATGGAAACCCATTCCATGAAGCTCTCTGAGCACTGTTCTTGAGCTAATCTGAAGGCCACATGAAGTTTGGAGGTCTGTAGCGATTGACTCTGCAGAAAGTTGGCGACCTCTTCGCACTATGCGCCTCAGCATCCGCTGACCCCGCTCCGTCAGTTTACGTGGCCTACCACTTCGTGGCTGAGTTGCTGTCGTTCCCAAACACTTCCACGTTCTTATAATACAGCTGACAGTTATATATATATATATATATATATATATATATATATATATTTTTTTTTTCTTTTAAATCAGTTTTTTTAGGCTAATAGCATCCTAAGTCTGTGACCTATTGAACCAGTTTTAATGTATTCATTGATAGAGACTTTAAAGCACTTTTGTATGTCACTCTGGATAAGAACGCCTGCCAAGTGCCAGAAATGTAAATGTAAAATGTATTGTAGCTGATGAGTATTTTGTCAGCAGAGTAGTGACGCTTTATTTACTACAACTGTTTAAGATTAGTTACTAAATTATTGTAGTTTCTTTAGCATTGCTATTTATTACTTTCAGGTGTAGTTAATACAGAAATCTGGAACAATCTGACTACCGTTTTAGGAAGTACATATTAGTCAAGGAAACAATAGATTACTGTAGGAATTTAATAAATGTGTAATAAATGACTATGTAAGTATAATTTCGGACACTAATATATGTGTATAGCACAGGGGTTCAAAATCACATGGCAACTGATTACAGTTTTGTTCGAAATACTAATTTAATCATAGTTATAGGACTACTTCAGGATGAGGTTAACATCCATCAGTATTAAGCAACCCACAGTATGCAAAATATATATGAACTAAATCATCTAATTTTGAACATCACAACATAAGAAGTATCCTGGCATCTCATGTGCATTCTGTCATGTCAGTTGGAACAAGTTTGCAATAGCGCGCACACACACACACACACACCCACAGACGAAGTGATATTCCCTCGTTCCACTCCACACCTCTCTGAAGGTGATGACAGATTAAGGGGATTTCATTTCATGCCAGAGACTTCAGGCCAAAGTGCAATCCTGACCCATCCCCCCAAACACACACACACACACTTGACTGGGTTAATCCCAAATAGTACAATGGTCCAGATTGGGCTCACTTTCTTTCTCATTTTGGATTTACACCCATTTGTACAGGGGTGTGTGTGTGTGTGTGTGAGTGTGTGTGTGTATCTTCAAATACAGTGTCAAGATATTTTTAGTTATTTAATCATAGATTTATTTAACCTTTAAAACAATAGGCGTGGTGAATTGTGTTCTGTTTCCAACAATTCAGGGTTTCTTTTCTTTTTAAGGTTATATTCCGAAATAGATTTGTACTGTTGCACTCTTTCGGTTTCTAATACCCTTGCTGTTTGCCCTTTCATAACGCCCTGGATGTGAACGCGGGGGCAACACAACTGTGCTGGTATGAACACATCATTCAAATAATCTTCAGTGAGCTTAGGATTTTGAAAACTGCTATCAATGCACTGTATATGTAATGTAAGTATATGATCTGTATTAAGGTGGAATAAAATACTATACTTCAAGGCTAGCATCATGGTGCAGTGGGTAGTGTTTCACTTACTTGACTGAGTTTTACATGTTTTCCCAATGGGTTTCCTCTGGGTTCTCTGTTTTCCTCCCATTGTTCAGAAACATGCCAGTAGGTGAATTAGCTATACTAAATTGCATGTAAGAATCAACATGTGACTGAGATCATTTCTGAACTTATTTTAAAATAATAATAGTGTAAGTCAATTCAAGTTTGCTCCTAAAATATACAATAGGTTCGCTTTGGATTGCGTCCCATTATATTTCAGAGTACAACGAGGGAAAGTTGTAGATAAAGAGATAAATAAATATTACTTGTCACTTTCGCAACTCTCAGCACACATCACTCAGTACTGTAATCTTGCCTGCTAATATCAGGCATCATGAGGAATTGCACAAGAGATCATAAATGCATTCTTCCTCAGGCCTAAAGCGTTTTAAGTGCAGTCACGAAGCTTTGTAGCGTGTGTTACTACAGTGATGACCTTTACCATTTGTCTCTGTACCAGTGTAATTAGTTGTGTTCAATATAATGACTAAGCATAATCAGATTTAGACCTGAATTGTTAGTTGATGCTAAACTGATTAGTAAATAAGGGGAAGATACTAAGCTGTTTTAAAAATACTGGCACTCTCATGCTTTCGCTCTCCTTCACCTCTTCACCTTTTGGCTCTTACCAGCAGAACCAGTAAACACTTTTGACTTAAAAACTAACTGACTGCTCTTTTCATAGGGGCTTCTGGGTGAATTCTTAGTAATAGTTGTTGCTTTTAACATATAGATACATGTATATACACACACAAGCCCCCACACTCAGGCCAATAGAATTAATAGACTTAAAGAGGTCAATTTTTGAAATTTGAGACTGTTTTAAAGCAGTGTCTTAACAAACAGTAAAAGAGTGAATAATGATGCTAAAAGTAGGAAGAGACCATTTGCAGCACTACAGCACTGTGAATCATGGGTACTTTACATGTCATCGTAAATGGGCTACTTTTTAAATACTTCTGTGATTTTAGTGTGTTACGTACATTCGATTAATTCTATGCACTGTATATGTTAAACCATACCAAAATCATTAAAACAAAATAATTTACCCATCATCACATCATCTCACACACACTCTCCCATGCAAACAGCCAACTCTAGGGTATGAGGCATGTACTGGTTTCCCTGTATGGTGGCCTTCTTATACACCTACACCTCCATATTGGATATTTATGATAATATCTGTAATTATAAAAGACCTTGGTCAAAGAACTATTTAAGGAAATTGTGGGTCTCTATTAAAATGTGTAATGCTATGTAAATATTACGCTTCATTTGGCCACGATATGAATCAAGTTTAGGAGGAAAATATTTTTGGTTTTGTTATTGTGCTGGTTCTGTGGTTACTGGGCTGCTTGTGACAGTGTGAGTAGTGAAAACAGAGTAAGAGCTTGTGGGCCTCAAGAGTGAAAGAAGGAAGAAAAGACTAAAGAACAAAAAAAGAGACAAAAGTATGTTGTAGAGGAGAATGGTATCTTTAAATGTATTATACTGATGATTAAAGTGAGAGTGCAATGTTATTATTAGTGCTTTGGAACCTCAGAGTTCACTCTCGCTACCGGATTTGATGCTGTTTCCAGATCCTGATACTTTTCCTAGGGGGGGTTCTCTACATAGCTGGTTGCCAAACCATGTGCCAAAGTTCTGAGACAGTCTAATTTGCTTAAGACATGCATCTATGTCTCTCAGGTCATTTGCAGATATGCCTTGCTCTGATGCTTATTTTCCCCCTTTTTCCTGTTTTGTCATTTTTGTGATTTGAAATTACTTCATGCTAAATGATACAAGCTCACAAAATGAATAGTACTGCTATAACTATATTCAAAACCCAAACATTTTTTAATTAAAATATAATCATTTCATAATGGTTGCTAATTTAAATATAAAACATTTGCTTTCATGATCTAAAGAGTGTTTTGGTAGATTAAATAAAAGGCTAAAAGTTGCTAGGTTTTAGCTTTTTTAAAAGACTGTGAAGGTTGAGAGTGGCTTCCCCCTGAAAGTGTGCCTCCGTGTGATAGGATTTTTATGATCTTGATTTATAGTCGTATATAACAGTCCAGTTATCCAAATTTACTCTCAGTGTTTACCTTACAGTACATCAGTAAGCTGACTCATTTGCAAATGACACATGACCAGTGGCTGCCACTGCTATCTCTGATAATCTGAGTGAAGCTATAAACTGCTCTAGCTGATCTAGCATATTGTTGACACACAGCATACACATTTAAATGGTTTCCAATGCAACAAAATCTCTGCATTAACATAGGTGTGTGTGTGTGTGTGTTGACTAAAATACAGTTAACAAACAGTTGCAGTAATAAAAAAAGCTGTTAAAGCATGAATAAAACTGTCAGTAGAATTTTGTGTGTGTGTGTGTGTGTGTGTGAAAATTGGATAATAGTGGTGGTAGTTTTAGGAGGATTAATCTGTGTATGTTTGTGTGAGTGTGTGTGTATGTGTGTGCGTGCATGTGTGTGTTTGTGTGTGCGTGCGCGTGCGTGTGTGTGTGTGTGTGTGTGTTGTACGTCAATAGGTAAGTAATGCTCTGGGATGTGTTTACCCTGAGGAAGGAAGCTGTCATTGCTGTTTGCTTCTGGGCAGACGAACAACTCCACCTCTTCCTGATTGACAGCAAAAGAGGGAGGGGCTTTGGGTGTGTGTTTAAACAAAAGTGGGAAAATTGACTTGATTCATATAAGAAGACCGGAAATTGTACTATAGAGTATCTCCTCTGCGTACTATACAGTATCCCTCTCTCTGATTCATACACATAGAGAATTAACATTTTGTAGAGGAAAATCTCTCTCTCTCTCTCTCTCTCTCTCTCTCTCTCTCTTTCTCTGGTTTGATTGACGTTTGGTTTTTGAGAAGGTGTCCGGTTTCACTGAAGCATTCTGGAAAGGCCAGCCTGCATTCCTGACCAGGTCATGAACTGCTCACCTTTCTTTTTCTTTTCCCCCTGATCCATCCATCCCTCCCCCATCTATTCTTCCAGCTCTCGCCACCTATGGATTTATGGAGACACCTTTATTAAGGTGTCCATTTGAGCTGTCACAATCAAGCAATCACTTTAAGCACACTTCCCACATCCTCAATTATTTTTAGATTATCAACATATTAAAACAGAAGCTAAATAAAATAATCTCTTTTATAATAATTTGTGTATATTTTTAATTGTTTTCAGACTTTTAAGTTTAAATTAAGTTTCTTTACTATGAAAGTGCCCTGAGCATGTGTTCCTGCCTCATATTCAGGGATAAGCTTCAGGTCCAGACTGAAGATGTGTGAGCAGATATTATAATGCTAGCTCACAGGTTAGTTTGATTACTACAATTGTACCTTCTTTATTGCTTTACATCCGCACTAGGTGACTATTTTCTGTGCACAAAGCTGTGATTTCAACTACAGCAGCAAGCAACAAACTGACAACATCAACATTTGGCTCGACTGTGTCCTTGGATCAACCCTACAGCAGTGTCCTCACAACATTTGGTTCTTACCTACAATAGTGGTCACAACCTAAGTTTCTGTTAGTTCACATGAATGTCCAAAAACTAATATGTAAATGAAAATAAAATACATTTTAAACAAAATGGAGACGCTATTCCCTGATGGCACCGAGCCACAAAGCTTTAATGAGGTTTGATGAGCACAACAATGAGTCTGAGGTGTTGACTTGACCTTAAAATTTCCCAGATCTCAATCCAAACGACTATCTGCGGGATGAGCTGAACAAACAAGTCCGTTCCATTGAGGCCCCACCTCGCAACTTACAGGACTTATATATTTTTTCATTTCATTGTCTGTACCACTTATCCGATCTATCCTCGGGTCACAGGGAGCCTGTGCCTATCTCAGGCATCATGGGCATCAAGGTAGGATAAACCCTGGACGGAGTGCCAACCCATTGCAGGGCACACACACACACTCTTTCATACACTATGGGCAATTTAGAGACTCCAATCAGCCTAGAAACATATTTTTGGAGGAAACCGGTGCACCTGGAGGAAACCCACCAAGCACAGGGAGAACATGCAAACTCCACACACACAGTGAGCGGGAGCCCAGGACGCTGGAGGTGTATATATACAAAACGGGGACAACTCAGTTCTATCCTGTGCTCTCTCTCTGATAGATCTCCCTGAGGCAAGTTTGACAGTCGAATGTTGTTACAGCCTATGCATGTATGAATGTTCAGTGATTGTGTGTGTGTGTCTGGAATAAGGTGAAGAGAGCTGGAATTACTTGCTTGACTTGGGATGTGATTAAATTCCTGATGGTGCCAGCTATGCCTCATTTATAATTAGTTGGTTGTGTGTGTGTGTGTGTGTGTGAGAGAGTGAGAGAGAGAGAGAGAGAGAGAGAGAGATAGAGAGATAGAGAGAGAGTGTCATTATATTAAGGACTGGTGTCACAGTTCCTTAACTGATAAGACATTAGGATGCGTGCATCAGACACACACACACACACAAACACACACATACAATTTCATCATGCTACTTCTCAAAATCAAACAGGATTTAAAACACAAGTAAAACCATGTACCATTTCCATTCATCACTCATGTATGTGTGTGTGTGTGTATGTATTTTTGGTGGTGTCATTGGATTTCTGTCCTTTGAGAGATGGACACATTCAGACAGCAGCTGATACTTCCTGCTCGCATAATTAACCAAGTTAATTAAGATCTTAATTGGCCAATACTGTGACAGGGGCAGGTGCTAATCCACTTGGGCTGCTCCTATAGGCCACTAAATTATGTTAGTGCTCTCAAATTGCTCCAATTAAAGACAAACTAGCTGCTGGTGCTAAATCTGAGCATCCTACAGGGAAATACCAGGGCTGTACATCAAATTAAAACTCTGGTTAAATGTCTCATGCTCATTAAGAATACAAGTGTGGAAAGTTCCTTATGGGGAAAATGGGAGCGAGCCAAAGCTTAAAAGTTCTTTAGGTAGGTTTCTGTTTAGAAGGCCAAATGTGAGCTTGTTATGATATGAAACAGGAGCTTGTTAGCCTAATGCTGGACTAATGATGATGTTTCATATGTTACATCATAGATTTAGGGGCAGATAATGGATGTTGAACTAGATGAACACGTGATAGATGCAGCAGAGGCAGTGGATGGAGGGATAAATTAAAAGGGAGAATGAGTATAGTATTATTTCATGTGCCAGTGAAATAAAAAAAACTGTCCTTGATTGTTCAATCTTTCATTTTTATTTCATCTAACAACATAGATTTAGATAGTTATATGCCCGACCAATAACAGAGCACACAATATACAACACAAATTCAGGCTTAAAGTGTGAACAGAATGTGTATGAATAATCTAGGCTAAATAATCCCATAATTATTGTCTAATTAATCCTGTATTTGCTTTATTATAACCCTAACTAGGTTTTTGTTCTCATTCCCACGAAACTGGCAACTAGCTGATTTCCAAATTTTGCTGCTAATGTCAAATAAAAATATCTCAACTATGGACAAATTAACTGTCCAAAATAAAAACTGGATCAAATAAAAACACAGAGCTACATAAAACAGCACAGAGGTAAAGACTACATAAGTATGTTAACCTAGCCACATAAAGTGCATAGTGTGCATCCTAGTGCAAACAGAGCAAGACAATGATAATGATGATGTCCATCACTCTGTGGGTCAGTCACTAGACCAAACAGAGTTCACAATGCCTTTTCTTCTTGAAAGATGATCAGTTAAATAGCCACTGCTTACTCACCACAGTGAAGGTCAGTTGATTTACTACATAACTAGTCTTAGGCAGAAACCCCATCATCTCATGCCATCAACTATAGTCATTTACCCACCAACCAGGTGACCTTGTAGAGGGACTCCAGTTACAATGGGGAGGTCCCACACTAGGCTCTGGGGGAAATCATGTTCCTTTTATAAAGGTTGCAATATGATTATTAGAGTCCCCAGATGATATCGATGGTGCTTTTTAATGTAGTATAGACTGGGACTTGCTCTTTTAGTAGTAGGTGAGGCAGATCATGGGCCAGTATACCTTATCTTGCAAGGCTGTCAATAGTTGACAAAATACATTTAGCTACCTGTATCTTGCCAAACCATGTCCCTGGCATGTGCACTGCTTTGATGTGTTACCATACCATTTTATAGTCCTGGTTGGTGGATTGCTCTCATTCATGCTAACCATCATTGAAATTCAGAGAGAGACATCTGACCTGATTTTGTTCTGGTAAGAGATCTATCTGCTTACCAAGAAGACTGGCCAAATGGACCAATGCATGAGGTAAGTTGAACTTGATTTCCAGATTCCCTCAACCCCAACTGGTTGATATATTCTGAACACACACCAGGGCTCTACTTTGGTCCCTGTGACCCCACATTGCCCCCTGCAAGTGAGAGCTGTATTCATAGGAAAATCCTTATGCCTCCAGTGAGCTAGAGCTTGTGCTTCTCTCTTGAGATGAGGATATGTTTCTGTCTGAGGAATGTTGGCTGTAGCAGCAGACTGGTCCCACTTCTGAAAGTCTCTTCATTGCAGCAGACAAGGAATCTACCAGCACACTTGGTGGTCCTAAAACATTCAATATTAATATTAGATCGAAAGAATTAGACTAGTGAATGAAATAATGTTTGTACCACATTGGGGTTAAAGGGGTTGCTAGTATTCCCAATGAATATGGCTTCAGAGTAATTAATTGTCTGGCATGACTTGATGTAAGTGGACTTGGTTCACTGTAAGGAGTGTGCAAGGGGGAAGGTGAAATTGTGTCCCAAAAGAGTTACTCCATGGTGGGGCACATAGGAGCCAGTTGTTCAATTATGCAAGTATCCGGATGCCCTAGGAAGTGACAGGGCCACTTCCATTTTGAGAATAGCTGTGCAATTAGAGCATAGTTGAAGCCTAATACATTGAGTTGGAGTGTGTGCCTGTCCTTGGAAGAAAACCCTCAAAAACATCTGTGTTCTGTGGGAGTGGGAATGTGGATATATGCATTGAACAGATCCACTGACATAAACCAGTCATGTGGCTGCTCGGCATGAATTACATGTAATAACTAACATCCACAACTGGAGGGCTTTTAGGTACCAGTTCTACCCTCTCTTACTGAATTGGACAGAAAACTATTGTCCTTCGTCTGAAAAGAAAATATGTCTTTTCAAACATCACTCTGTCTAAGAGGCAGCAAATGTCTTGGATCAGAGCAGAAATATCATTGACATTTGACAGTGAAGAGAAGCTTGTGGGAAAACACTGGACTAGAGTTTTTTTTTACACCTGTGAAAACAAAACCCACTGCTCTGATGTAGTTGCTGCCCAGTGGCATCCTGCAGTCAGACCCAGTATTGGTGAGGTCATTGTTTATAGCCAGTGTGAATGAGGAGTGCTTTGGGTCTGAGGCTTTTTTTGTCTGACTGGTAAAGGTTTTTACCAACAGACATATTGTGGTTGATCATAAATAGAATCAGACATCAGTGACCTGAGGTTAATGTTAAAGGCTAGTTTAGTGATAGAATATAATGATGGAGCCTATATCGATAACAGCACCAATATTGATCGGGAGCCATAAGACTGAGCCATAATGAATTAATTATTAATTAATTAAGGGAACTCTATAGCAGGGAAATTCCATTCAGCCACATAAGACTGAGAATAAAGTGCTGTACTGAACATCAAGAGGTAATTAGTGGACAGAGAAGTAAGTGATTGTTAACAAGACTAGTCAGAATAATGAAAAGACTCTTACAATTAACTCAGTATAGCCGAATATCTCAAAATTAACTCAGTACAGACAAAGGGAAGGTAGACGATGATTAGACAGCGTATCTGTAGCTCAAACTGCGGTCTATATCTATTTCAGAAACCTCCATGAAGTGTACCTACATGTAGTGTAGTGTAGTCTGACATGTGTACATGAGATGGAAGAAAAACAGCAGGATTTGTTGCAAGTTCTATGATCATACATTCACTTTATGACTTTGTTAGAAAGTTTCCACAAGTAGGTCATTAAAA
Organism: Hemibagrus wyckioides; assembly: GCF_019097595.1. NCBI lineage: Eukaryota > Metazoa > Chordata > Actinopteri > Siluriformes > Bagridae > Hemibagrus > Hemibagrus wyckioides. The sequence goes on from NC_080728.1 coordinate 7,589,066, forward strand.
GGGACAAAGAGACATAATTCAAATCCATGTAAATGCTCTATAAAGAATTATATTTTACTTAATTGATTGCTTTTAATCATTTGTTATTGAACATTTTTTTATGTATATAAATATATATAAAACATATACACTACCAGGCAAAAGTTTGGACACATCTTCTAATTCCATGGTCTTTCCTGATGTTTATTTCTTTCTACATTGTAAAACAATGCTGAAGGCGGCCGAAATACACAATAATGTCCTTTGAACAGTTGATATTGAGATATGTCTGCTACTGATGCTCTGTAAAGCCTTCATAACGGCTCTAATCTGAGGGGCTGTTAATTGGTGATTTCTGAGGCTGGTAACTCTAAATGAACTTCTCCTCTGCAGCAGAGGTGAGTTTTGGTCTTGCTTTACTGGGATGGTCTTCATGTGAGCCAGGTTCATCATGGTGCTTGATGGGTTTTGCAAATGCAAAACTATTCCAGAACACCTGACCTTCGTGTCTTAAAATAACAACTGACTGTTTTTTGTTGTCATTACATATGGATTCATGGAAGTCCATGTGTGTTATTTCATAGTTTTGAAATCTCCAGTATTGTTTTAGAATGTAGAAAATAAATCCCTAAACAAAAAACATTGAATTAAAAGGTGTGTCCAAACTTTTGACTGGTAGTGAGAGAGAGAGAGCGAGAGAGAGAGAGAGAGAGAGAGAGAGAGAGAGAAAGAGAAAGAGAGAGAGAGAGAGAGAGAGAGAGAGAGAAAGAGAAAGAGAGAGAGAGAGAGAGAGAGAGAGAGAGAGAGGGAAAGAGTGAGAGTAAACATAGCAGGTAACAGCCACAGAGGACTTAAGGCATAGGCCCATAATCCACTCTTTGTTGGCTGTTCTTTTGCTGTTAAGTAAAGTCTTTGTTACACCAAGAGTGTGTAACACAAAACACAATCCCAACACGATTAAGGCAGGCTGTACAGACAACGGCTCAAAAGGAAAAGTGTCATTTAGTGTTGTTTCCCAAACTAATACCCCTTCATCCAAACATTCACACAAGACTACACAAGATAGAGAACTTCCAAAAACGAATTTCTGAAATCATTTTACTTTGATATTTTCTATATTAAACAAATTAGAAGACTTAAACACATATCTACAGAAAACCCTGCCTTCCTCTTTCACACCTGCACACACACACAAACACACACACACACACACACACATGCACACACGCACACACACACACACACACACACACAACTGGCTGATGTCAGTTTGTGGTCTAATAAAAGCACTTTGTGTGACTAAGTGCTAAGTGAGCAAGGTCTTGCTTCACACTCACACACACACACACACACACACACACAAACACACACACACCTGGACTGCTGGGGGCAGGAAACCTCTCTTAACTGTCACCAGTTCTGATTGCCCTTCAGTGCATTAGTACCGGGAATCAGACAGACACATATATGTACACACACACACACACACACCTACACCACACACACACACACACACACACACACACACCTACACCACACACACCTACACACAAACACACACACACACGTATTGTTTTCTTGAATATTTGCATTCCACAGAGTATGTTTTTGTATGCATTATAGTACTCGTACCACTTAATATCATACATCTGCTTGAGCCGCCACATTACGACCGACACAGATGCATTGTTTTAGTATTGTAAATGTTTGCCTATTCATATATACAAACACAAAGTATGCAGAGTGCACCTGCCCTGTTGTCAGAAAAGGCCTTTCACAAAGGACACCACTGGAAACATGCCACTATTGTTTACATGCTACATTCAGATAACTACCTAAATTAAACCTGCACCCCTATCCAATAAATAAATTCTTTGTTCTATGCTTGAGTTACTCTCCCAGTCAACCCCTAGGCACAAGGCAGCCTAGTTAGGAAGCATAGTGCTTAGGGGCATCACTGCCTTTCATGTAAAAGAAATGCTAAACAGCCGACACCGTTGCTTGATCTTTATTTGCAAATGTTTGCATATATGTTGCTTTGCAAACGCATCACTATATGTATATAATTTACAGGAACATCTAGCATATTAATGCACTTTGTAGGTATGCAATAACTGACTGCTACATGACATGGATAATTTAATATCTCACCTCTACACTACACAAAAACAGATCTGCATTCTGATCTGTCTGAGTAATTAAGAATCTTCCATGTTGGCTGATGGGTATGGGTTTGTGGTTGTTGTCCTTAATGCACGTCAAATTTCCTGTCAGAAAAAGCAGTGCCTCTTAGTCATAACTGTAGACAACATAGACTAGCAAACTCTAGCAAACAAACAAACAAACAAAAAGGAAAAGATTGGGCTGGCTTCATATTAGAGACATAAAGACTGAAACTGAACCTGTGAATAAGATGACAAAAAACATGAAAGGTATTTGACTGCATTAAAAATCAAATTCACAGTCATATACGATATATATAAATCGGTATATAATGCAAGCTGTTCTTCTGTTGTAAGGTACAGGGCCTGCTCAGCCAGTCATGAATTAAAATTTAACAAACAAATAGCTGAAATTGTACACACTTAACAATGTCAAATGAGAAATGTCTGGTATTATGAAACTGAAACTCCTTCTACTTCTACAAGTATTTGATGGGACACATAATTGACCAGTTGATACTGTTGGGCAGCCATAGAGAAGAACATTTAAACTTCACTAAACAGAAACATTATAAGCAATAAAAAACTACATCATCCACTGCACACACAAACACAAAAACAATGCTCAATGCAATCTATCAGGCCCTAGACTGAGAGTAGACTGTAGCTGAGCACAGACATATATAGATGTATAGATTATATATATGTATATATATAACATTATAAACAGTGAGAGGTGAAGTGAATAAGACTGATGTTCATGGCACCTTTTAGTGGGTGGGATATATTAGGCAGCAAGTGAACATTTTGTCCTCAAAGCTGATGTGTTAGAAGCAGGAAAAATGGGCAAGCGTAAAGATTTGAGCGAGTTTGACAAGGACCAAATTGTGATGGCTAGACCACTGGATCAGAGCATCTCCAAAACTGCAGCTCTTTTGCGTTGTTCCCGGTCTGCAGTGGTCAGTATCTATCAAAAGTGGTCCAAGAAAGGAACAGTGGTGAACCGGTGACAGGGTCATGGGTGGCCAAGGCTGGCCCGTGTGATCCGATCCAACAGACGAGCTACTGTTGATCAAATTGCTGAAGAAGTTAATGCTGGTTCTGATAGAAAGGTATTAGAATACACAGCGCATGATGGGTCAGAGCTGTTTTGGCAGGAAAAGGGGGACCAACACAATATTAGGCAGGTAGTCATAATGTTTTATATGTATACTACCAGTCAAAAGTTTGGACACACCTTCTAATTCAATGTTTTTTGTTTAGGGATTTTATTTTCTACATTCTAGAACAATACTGGAGATTTCAAAACTATGAAATAACACACATGGACTTAAGTAATCCATATGTAATGACAACAAAAAACAGTCAGTTGTTATTTTAAGACACGAAGGTCAGGTGTTCTGGAATAGTTCTTGCAAGAACAGTATTGTCAAGTGCATTTGCAAAACCCATCAAGCACCATGATGAAACTGGCTCACATGAAGACCATCCCAGTAAAGCAAGACCAAAACTGACCTCTGCTGCAGAGGAGAAGTTCATTTAGAGTTACCAGCCTCAGAAATCACCAATTAACAGCCCCTCAGATTAGAGCCGTTATGAAGGCTTTACAGAGCATCAGTAGCAGACATATCTCAATATCAACTGTTCAAACGAGATTATTGTGTATTTCGGCCACCTTCAGCATTGATAGAAAGAAATAAACATCAGAAAAGACCATGGAATTAGAAGATGTGTCCAAACTTTTGACTGTTAGTGTATATATACATATATACATATATACGTATATATATATATATATATATAACTGTACATACATGCTGAAGTTTCTAGATTTTTTTTAGTACATGCTGAAGTTTCTGGAATTCTTAATGGATTTGAAATGAAAGTGATCATTCTATTAACAAGCTAATAGATGACATGCAGATTAGATTAAGTGGGGTGTTCCGCATTTACTCTGAAATCCATTCATTTCTTCTCCAGCGCTTTTCATGCTCTTCTTTTAACAGTTCCTATAGACACCTAATGAACACCGGCAGAGCGCTGTATCTCTCCATTCTCCCGCATCGCTCTTCTAAAATGCTCAAAGGTAGAGAAATGTGAATAAAAAAAAAAACACAAAAAAGATGATTACTTAATTTTCTCTTTCATCATCCTTTCAACACATTTTGAAGCGGAATTTCCCTCCCAAAGGTGTGAAAACACAGCTCAGCAAAAGAAGATAAAGTACTGCCACAGTCAGCATGTCTTAGTCCTGGGCTAATAAGTGAGAAGCCAAATAGATCACGTGGATGCAGAATGTGCTTTTATTTTAGCCCGGAATGAGATGGCGTATCGACCGAGCGAAAGCGGATATCAGCCATTAAACGCAGCAGCAACAGCACAGAGAAGTGGAGGCTGGAGCTGCTACATGAGCTTATCTCAAACCCTCACCATATTTACAATATGGCCTCTCCATTACACTGTAACAATAAGCTATTAACAGTAAATACATCTGCTGTGCTAATGTGTCTGCCTGAAACTGAAGACGTGTACACACACACACACACACACACACGCACACACACACGCACACGCACACACACACGCAAACTGATAATGTCTGATGTTGGTTTTGTCACCTCTCACCCTTGTAGTTCTACTCACAGTAACACCAAGATTGCAAAATCTCATAGTTCAGTGCTGTTCAGTGTGTGTTTGTGTGTGTGTGTGTTTGTGTGTGTGTGTGTGTGTTTGTGTGCATGTGTGTGTGCATGCTGATTTGTATAAGCAAGATTTTTTGGTGCTTCTAATGATACCTGTTGTTATTACAAACATGCTAACTTTTTAACATGATACAAAGCCCATGTGTGAGCAATAGTAAGGAAACAGCAAGGAGTCTCTCTCTCTCTCTCTCTCTCTCTCTCTCTCTCTCTCTATTTTCCCCCTCTTTGCTTTCCCTTTCTTGCTTGTTCTCCCTGTACTTCTCCATATGTCATCCTGCAATTGTTCTAGCATTTTCTCCATCACTCACTCTTTTAACTCTCTCTCTCTCTCTCTCTCTCTCTCTCTCTCTCTCTCTCTCTCTCTCTCTCTCTCTTTCTCTCTCTCTCATAAACACACACATACACACACACACACACACTATTTGCCTTATGTTTTATTTCTCTGCTGATGACACTTTATTCATTGAAATTTTGGGAGGAATTACAGTGCAGATAACGTCACAGCTTCCTTCCACTGGCATGTTCTGTTATTCTGTAGGCATTCAGTGATCACTACACTGCTGATCTGTCACTAACAAGGAATCTGACACAATATATGTTTGCATTTCTTACATGACATCACTTTCCTGCTGTCTGTCCCTCTGCCTGTTCTTGACACTGTCCCTCACACTGTTCACTATCCCTCTCACTGTCCCACTCCCATTGTCCACTCACTGCCCCTTACATTTTCCCGGTTACTGTCTCTCTCACTGTCTTATTCACTCTCTCACTCATCGTCCTCTCACTGTCCTTCTTATCGTCCTCTCACTGTCCCTCTCATCATCCTCTCACTGTCCCTCTCATCATTCTCTCACTGTCCCTCTCACCATCCTCTCACTGTCCCTCTCATCATCCTCTCACTGTCCCTCTCACCATCCTCTCACTGTCCCATCCACTGTCCCACTCACCATCATCTCACTGCCCCATCCACTGTCCCTCTCACCGTCCCATCCACTGTCCCTCTCACCATCCTCTCACTGTCCCATCCACTGTGCCTCTCACCATCCTCCCACTGTCCCTCTCACCATCCTCTCATTGTCCCATCCACTGTCGCTCTCACTGTCCTCTCACTGTCCCATCCACTGTCCTTCTTATTATCCTTTCACTGTCCCTCTCATCATCCTCTCACTGTCCCTCTCACCATCCTCTCATTGTCCCTCTCACTGTCCCATCCATTGTCGCTCTCACCATCCTCTCACTGTCCCATCCACTGTCCCACTCACCATCCTCTCACTGTCCCATCCACTGTCCCACTCACCATCCTCTCACTGTCCCATCCACTGTCCCTCTCACTGTCCCTCTCACCATCCTCTCACTGTCCCATCCACTGTCCCTCTCACCATCCTCTCACTGTCCATCTCACTGACCAGCTGATTATCTCACTTACTGGAGCACTCACTTCTTTCTTCAGACTTACTGGGCATTGTGACCCCTGCATGAAGTTCACACACACACACACACACACACACACACATACCACATAATGACAGGAAAAAGCAGTCAGTTGGGAAAGGGCCTAAAGGCACCAGTGACCAGGTTAGAAAAGCACAGAGTGTATTCAAACTAATTACTCTGTGTGTGTGTGTGTGTGTGTGTGATATAGTATACTCTAATATACTGCAGGTATAGCTACAGTAATACACAGTATTCACACTCTATGTATATTTGTGCCAAACATTTTTTACACTTACTTTATTTACACGTATACATTTCACACACACACACACACACACAATCTTGTTATTGTTAATCTTGTTAACAATATTAGCAGCTGGCTAATGTGACAGATGTGAGAGTATGTCAGTTTTCATGTAATGAAATTAAAGCCTCTCACAATGATGCAGGTGTCATCGACAGTTTCTGTGAAAGCTTTGTGTGTGTATGTGTGTGTGTGTGTCTGTCTGTGTGTGTGTTTGTGTGTGTGTAGGAGGGATGTGGTAAGGTGTCTGAGTTGTCAGTGAAGTTAATAAAAGAGCAGTGCAGAAGTTTCTTCCCCCTATGGTTAACCCCCTACCTCCGCTATCCCCTCCTGTGTGTATGTGTGTGTTTGTGTGTGTGTGTATATATGTTTGTGTGTGTGTTTGTGTGTGGACACAGCACCTGAGGTGCTCCAACTGTTTCTTTCTTTCCTGCATGAGCTTTTTTTCCGTGCCAGCCACTAGCATGCATCTGAGAGGAAAAAAAAATCAATGAGAAAGAGATAGATGAGAAAGAGTTTCATAATACTGTATAGTAAAAGGCAATGTTGGCGTTTTTACACACACACACACACACACACACATACACACACCTACACCACACACCTACACACACACAAACACACACACATAAACACAAAACACCTAAAGTTGCAGTAATTATTTTTCTAGTAAAATAAAATGAATGATATTTTGAACATAAGTAAATGAGCTTCTAATACTAAATCAAGACAATATTAGAATGACGCATTATTATAACCCACTGTTTATGTAGTAGCCATAACGACTCATCCATTCTGTTATCTAAAATGAATGCAGCCCTCCTGACCAATCAGACTGGAGAATTCGACCATGCTGAGGTATAAATTTTTATATCTGTAGTAAATTAGAAAGAGTAATATAAGCTAAGAGTCCATTTCAATGGCACAACATATAAATTACCAACCAGTGTCACGGTTAAAAATCGAATATAGCTGCTGAAAGATGAAATCCTGCTTCTTGTCCTTCCTTTGATTTTGCAAGGTGACCTTTACTGCGAAATAGGACACTTCTTTTATATAACATCCATGATCAATAGCATCAAAATCCTGAACTCTTCTATTTTATTATTAGCATCTGAGAACATTAGGATATACACACAATTTTCTAACTTCGGTCCTACTGTGTGTGTGTGTTTGTGTGTGTGTGTGTGTTTCACAAATGCCTTAAAGACACTGAATTCCGACATAGATTTAGGCCATGCTGCTAGGTTTAAGTCTTATGGCTTATGTTGACAATAGGCCTATGGTTTATGTTGGCACTGACATTAAAGGATTTTAGAGGAATTACAGGGATCTAAAGAGGCTTCATCCACATCATTCCAGCTTCCTTTCAGGCCTTTTGCCAGACACACATCAAATTACACCTTCAACACAGTTACAAATACTACTGTAACCATTTAACTTGTACTAGCATTGCATTATATTCGATTAAATGCTCTTTGTATAAAGGTTTAGCCACTCATTTTGGTGATTAGAATACGGGAATATTGTCGTTCCTTGATTATGTGCTTTGAAACTCCTGGAAATGGAGCGTTGGTGATAACTGCCGTATTTCCAGGAGTCAAACTTGTGATCTGATGATGATGATAGGGTGAATACTTAGCCAGCTGAGTGTGTAAAAGCCAGTGACTGATAGTGTAATGTGTTACAATTTGTAACAGGAGTAAAGTAGTAGTAGAGGATAGTGGTGTAATCAGATATGAACTGCTGTTGTAAATCACAATGAGCGAATCTCCGAAAGGGAGGCAGATCGAGTAGATTATTAGAGTAGAAAATGGACAAAACATGCTAATGCCCTTTTTCTGCACTCTCCCTCCCTCCCTCTGTCTGTTTGTGTATTAGAGTGATGGATGAACTCTTGTCTTAATTAGCGGCAGTAACGAGGCTCAGGCTGTGGATGTAATATTGTGGCCTGATGATCTGTATCCTGTCACTGCTCTAAACCACAGAGACGATGAGGCTCAGTGCTGAGAGAGAAAAGGAGCGCAGGAGCACAGCGTCTTATCCAACTCTCCCTCCCTCCCTCCCTCCTTCTCTCTTCCTCCCTCCCTCCCTCTCTCTCTCTCTCTCTCTCTCTCTCTCTCTCCCTCTGTGTCACGTCCCCAAAACTCCAAATTTGTGCTTTTGGTCTTTAATTGTGCCATTGCTGTTCCAGGAAGCACATGAAACTCCAGAAGAGAAGAAAAAGGTGTGATTGAACAGTTCGGCAAGTGATGGTCTTGAGATTACTAGATCTCTAATAAGATTGTTTGTTAAGCCTCTCTGCCCACTTATTATTTATTCATACATTCATCCGTTCCCATTCAGAAATATTTCCTGTGTCTATATCTGTCTGTTCGTTTTTCCATTACATTGTTTTACATAGTTTTTACAAGTTTCATTTCTAATGGTAATTGAAGGTTTCTTCTTTCCGTCCTTCCTTCCTTCAAGCTGTTAATCGATCCATTTTTGCATCTATTAATCCATCACATTATCCACATTATCGACCCATCAGTTCTTTCTTCTCTATATCCATCTATACATTCATCTACTCCTCCATTTATTATTATAATTATTATTATTATTTCTGTGTTCATTCTGTTGGATCTCTCTTTGTATTTTTTTGTATCCCTTCTCTCTCTCTCTCTCTCTCTCTCTCTCTCGCTCTCTCTCTCAGTGTTTCGACTGTTCATGGGGGACTCCTCTCCACAGTAAATGTCCGTCACGGATCGTCTTCTGCCTAAATGTGAACTGGAGCTGTGATTACACAGAGTCGGCCTCAGACGGATTGGAACTCGAGCTCTAAAAACTGATGCTCCTGCCAGAGTCACATAAAAAGGCCAAACATTCACACTGGATATTTGGCACAGAATATATTTCAGCACACAATCAGGACCAATAGTCTGAGTCCACTAGCAGTAAGAGTTTTAATATTACAACAGTTTCTGAACATTCCACCCTTATTCTGTATTATGAGGAGCACAATAACGCATAGAACAATATTAATAACAGCAGTAAAATGGAGATCAAAGTGACAAATTTTCTACCAGTAGCCATGTCCACTCTGCTCCTTCTAGTATCTTCTATAAGCCAAACATGAATTAGAACAAAATCTGATTCATAAGCCAATGGTAAAGGATTTAAATCATCACGGAAACCCGAGAAATGGAAATCAGAACAAATCATGAGAGAAAACAAATCATTCAAAATATATAGTGTATAAAATATAGTGAAAAAATGACTGAGATTGCCAACATTCCATATTTCAAATACATAAAACGAAAAAACAAAAACGAAGGGCTGCTTTACTACATCCTTTGTTGTTGAATCCGGCTATACTGAGCAACCAGAACCACCATGTTGATGAGAGATAAGTAAGAGCAGACTGATTCAAATTGTCTGGAAAGCTACTGCAATATAGTAACTCAAATAACCATTGTTTACAACCGTGATGAGGAGAAAAGCATCCCAGAATGCACAGAACTTTAAGGTGAATAATCTACAACAGCTTTCACTTCTGGAATTAGCAAGAATCTGGAGATACAGTGGACACTGGCGCACGGGACACTGGACAGGCAAAGATCAGAATAACATCAGCAGAACTTTTACTATCCAGTTAGCTTCAGGTTTAACATATGCAGTGTTCCTGAATGCTGAGGATGCTGTTAGAGTTATACTGTGAATATTTACGGTTTAAAGCTGAAATCGGAAAAACAAAATTGCACTCAAACGTCTTTAAGGTTAAAACTGTGAGGATGAATTTTTTCATTCATCCAGGTGATAATGTTTGAGTGTACTGTAGTGTGTCAAGTGATCAGATTAGAACAGGTGTCAAGATGTTTCCATTATGGTTAATGCTTTGAATCACTGGAAAAAAACAGTAGAAAGGTATAAACAAATGGTGCATGCTGGGACATGTTCATGGAAAAATTATTCATTTATGCACCCTTTATTTTGTTAGCAAATATTCCATCAGTATTTGTTTCCCTATACTACATTTATTCACATCTCAGAAATACATACACGCAACAAATCTGAATCTGTTTCTCATCACAAACTTGCGTAAATTGTATTGATGGGTTACTCAAATTATTTGATATTTAATAGTTATTTAATAGTGTTGGGAAATCTATTTTCTTAATTTTCCTAATTTAAAGTTTAGTCATTTGTTTCCTTGCATGATGAGAATGATTATATTATAATTAGAGATATTACCCTATTTATGTATTCTCAGAAATGTCAGAAATGTGAATTGGCAACTGCTAGATAGCAGGCTTGCTATTGTTAGTTCACATTCATGCTGGGTTGAGAACATTAAATCGAGGTTATATATAGGTTAGTTTAATTTGTCACAGAGAGAGAGAGAGAGAGACAGAGAGATCCTTTCTGGCATCCTTAACCGCATATACAAGTTGAAAATCTTAAAATGCTACGCTGACCAAGATATATTACCTAAAAGCTGACTGTGCAATTTCAAACGAGAGCATAATGTAATATAATCGTCAAAGTAATGAATTCAGGTTATGTAATGTTAGTAAGGGGTCATTACGGGGTTGTTAGGGTTCATACGCTTGACTTTAATGCTAAGCAGATGTATGATTTTAAGATGACCTTCTGTGAGCCGTATACAGGTCATTTATAGAAATCGGGGAAAATATTCTGGAAAATGCCTGGAATGATACATATTAGGATGATCAGTATAATTTCCCTTATGTTGGGATGAGTGTGTGAAGTGTGTGCTGAGCACTGATTTCACTCTGATCTACATTGAGAGCTTTGTTTCTTTAGAGCTCTCGAACTCACCACACACATCTTTTCCTCGAAGTCAGTTTGTTTAGTTAAGTGTCTGAGACTCATAAATTAGACTGAGGTATGGCTTGTGTGTGTGTGTGTGTGCGCCAAGGCAAAACTATTGCATACCCAATTGCACAGAGATCTTCTGCATTTATATGCTTTCTTCACTTCATTATCCAGCTCAGCTTTATGTGTTGTGAGCTCATGAATTAGATTGATGGGAATATTTGCGCCTGATTGGCTATCACGATAGCTCGCCTCAAACGAGGCGACCGTTACCGCAGGAACAGCGATTTAGAAGAAACCTAAGCAGAATTTTAATGGCTTTTTGCCATCCCATAATTCCAGCGATAAGCGCGGGAGACGACTGGAGGCCAGAGCGGCGTGTAAATCTGTCTCATAGCAACAGACTGTATGTCTGAATGTGTGTGTGTGTGTCTCAAGATTGATCAGGTCCATGTCCACCGTTTCACTTCCGAGGGCGTCTGATGGGTTGTTGTGCTTTTAATAAAAACAGGATAATCCTTAGTGTCCCTCACTCCACTAAATCGACGCCGAACCCTTTAAGAAGCTGTTTATTTTCCCCCTCAGTCGTCCTTTGCCGGGTTGCAACTCCTCCAATACTAATAATGTTAAAAACAAACAGCAGAAGAAAAGAGATAAGGAGCCTTTTAAAGGTGGATGCATTATTTAGCAGCCGCCGCTAATGGTCCCGATCAGTGTGGCCCAATTGAATAACATCAGCCGATAAAACCGGATTTTTAAACGAGAAACTGCAGCAAGGCTGAGGACGAGAGACACAGAGAAAGAAACAGATAGATTAAGAGAGAGATGCCAAACACCGTTACGATCAGAAAATAAGATCACTGTCAAAGCAATGGTTGAGAGAGCATCAGATACAGATAAAGGGAAAGAGAGAGAGAGCGAGAGAGGGGGAGGGTGGGGGTCGGGGGAATCGATGGGTGGTGGTCAGTATTAATCTAACATCGATATGTGCAGGATCTTTTACTTTTCAGGGTAATTGGTGCAGTGATCTTCCAAAGTGGCTCTCGAGTGCTTAAAGTGGCGTCTGATAGCATCTTATCACCCGGGAGACAGCGGGGGGACAGAGCAGCGGGACAAGGTCCTGTACCATCTGTACCCCTCTTTCTCTTGTTCTCCGGCTATGTCCATCTCTGTTCACTACTTCCTCTCTCACTGTCTCCTCTTCTAGTGTTTATCCCTCTGTGACCTCACCTGTCATGTTTCTCTTGCTGTCACTTGTCCTCCTTGTTCCGTCTTCCTTTATTGCTTCTCTCTCTCTCTCTCTCTCTCTCTCTCTCTCTTTCATGCCCTCTTTTCCTTTGCCCTGTCCCTACTCTCTCTTTTTCACAGTCTGTCAGTGTCTTCTGAGCTGTCTTTTATTTCTATTGTTTTCTCTTCCTCACTTTTTCCCTCCGCCTAAAATTCTATGTAGAATTCTGTCACTTCCTGTCCATCTCTCTTAATTACTTTTTACTTTTGCACCGATTCTCTGCCATCCTCTTCTTTTCTTCCACATTTCTCCCTTTGCCTTCTCTCTCTCTCTCTCTCTCTCTCTCTCTCTCTCTCTCTCTCCATCAGCCCCCCCCTCTTCCTTTTGCTTCTTTCTCTATATCTCATACTCATTTCCTCTCTCACTCTTTAGGCTATATCTCTCCTCTTTCTTTTTACTTTTTCCATCTCTTTCCCTCTAGCCACCTCTTTTCCTTTATGTTCCCTTCTCTCTCTCTCTCTCTCTCTCTCTGTCTCTCTGACTCCATGCTGAATAAAGTGAGATTTATGGCAGCTATGACCATATGTAAGCCTGAGACCACTCCAGTGAATCCCTGTCCGTGTGTGTGTCTGTGTGTGTGTGTGTGTGTGTGCGTGTATGTGTGTGTGTGTGTGTGCGTGTATGTGTGTGTGTGTGCGTGTATGTGTGTGTGTGTGTGTGTGTGTGTACATGGAATGTCATCGCCACTATTCATCCCTCTGAGCACATTTGCAAGTTTCAACAGTGACGAGTCCAGAAAGCATTTCTCTCACACCAGAGACTTTATTTTGCATACAGCAATCCCCCCCCCCCCCCGCTCGCTCTCTTTGCCTCTTACTCTCTCTCTCTCTCTCTCTCTCTCTCTCTGTCACTCCATCCGTCTCTTTCTGTCTCCCTCTCAATAATTCAATCCAATTTGCAGCATGACCGCAAACCCATACACACTGCTACAGAATGAAATCTGTAAAAAAAAAAAAAAAAAATCGAGTCAAACATCTATCTGACCCCCCTCCCAAACACACACACGTCTTTAATTCCTTGTGAGGACTTTCCATTGCCATTATCATTAATGCTATGCCAATAGGTAAATCTTACCCAAACAAGAGAACACACACGCTCACACACACACGCACGCACTAGTATGTCTGAAAGTATTGTTTGTTTGCTTATGTGTGTGTGTAGGTGTGTGTGTGTGTGCGTGTGTCTGAGATGCCTTACCTCATCCCCCTATCACATTGATTTGTAAAGCTCCTTGATGTAGCTCCACCCCTTCATCTCTAGACCTGAATCTGATTGGCTCCTCCACTTTGGTGCCTGCAAGGTGTGTGTGTGTGTGTCTGTGCATGTGTGTGTGTGTTTGTGTGTGTGATGGTTAATCTTATGTGCCATACTCTGGCACTGTGCCCTTTAGCTGAGCCCTGGAGACACACACACAGTTAAACACTCAGACACATCCTGCGCGCTTAGGTGTGTGTGTGTGTCTAAATAAGTGTTCCTGTGCCATGCCTTCCCAACTGTGTTATTGTCCACACCCCTACATATCAGCTTTTACTGTTCTATCTCTAATTGTCTTTATATTAAGAAAATTTAAATAAAAAAAATATATATATAATAACATATTTATATCCTTTAAATGTGGATTTATTCCATCGTTTTTGGTGAAATATGGCTGTATTTGTATACCTAAACAAGTCACTAATATTTTTTTGCTCAATTACTACATCCATTCTATGTAGCTTTTATCCTCACACACACACACACACACACACCTGGGGTGTGAACCTGGTGTCTATCTTATGGCACAAAGCATGGGACACACACTGGATGGGGTGGGCACAATCACACACACACTCACACAGTACTGACAATTTAAAGATGCCAATCAGCCTACAACACATGTCTTTGGACTGGAGGAGGAAACTGAAATACCCAGAGGAAACCCCTGAAGCATGGGTGAGAACATCTCAACTCCACACACACAGGACAGGGCAGAAATCAAACCACTAATCTCAGAGCCATGATGCAAACCTGCCCCGTAAATATTTCCACGGTGCTTCATCAGCACCATCTACAGCCTTCATATTTTCATGTGTAAAGAAGAAGGAGGAAGAAATAACGTCAAAAGTTGTTTCGAAAAGCTTTTTGTGTTCCTCAAAGTCAACAACTTGCTCGTTCTCAATCTGCCACAATCAGAATGGTGTCTGCATGATGAACCGTAATCATATATTTCATTCCGAACTGGTGGAGATAGCGATTATGCGATTTTATTACCCCGTGTTGCATCAACACCCGACATCATGCTCAGTAAATAAATAACCTGTGTGTGTGTGTGTGTGTGTGTGTGTAAGGCAGCATGTGTGTATTTAGGCATATGAATTTGTCTGACGGTTGTCTAGAAAACGTTTCACAGTTTTACGTAACTGATTTATTTGACTTCATTAATCTTAATACCCTCTGTTAGGTTTGTTCTGTGTGTATGTGTGTGTGTGTATGTGTGTGTATGTGCGTGCGTGTACGTGCGTTTGTGCTTGTGTGAGCTAACCTTTCTTTCTCTCAAGTTCAACATCACACCTTTGATGCCCCAGAATCCAATGTGAGCAGTTGTGTGTTTGTCGATTTGTTTGTTTGTCTGTGTTGGTATCAATGCTTAGCAACATGTAAATAAATCCAGTAGATGCTTTGTTAGCATGAGTGAATTCTAACTGTGGCTCTTTGTGTTATGTTATGTACGTGCGCACCACAGACACACATGCAAATTCTGACTGTTTATTGTAGCTCTCAAAACAGGAGTTGGTTCATCATCTTGAAGGTAGCATCGTGAATACATCTGAGGTACATATCCTCAGCATTTTTGTGTATATATGTGTGTGTGTGTGTATATCCGTGTCAATGTCGTTCATTTTAACAAGTCTCTCTCTCTCTCTCTAATATCTATCTAACTATATATCCATCTATCTGTCTATCTATCTATCTATCTATCTATCTATCTATCTATCTATATATATATATATATATATATATATATATATAAAAGAATATGTGAATGATAGTGAAACTGTAAAACTAATACCCCCCTTTCTGTATGATGAAAGTGTGAAAAACAGTGTGACCTCTGTTCTTGCAAAGAAATTTCTACGAATTGACAGAGACCCAAAAGCATTTTTGAAAAACTGCATACTTTCCTTTTGAGTTAGTAGCTTCAGCTTCTCGAGTCATAACACAACCATCTAAGTTTAACAACATTTTTCACTTGAGGTGTACATGTGGGTGCAGGAGACTCTTTATTTTTTATCAATTGCTTATTGTTTGATTATAGTTTTATACATGGAAGCTTGGTTTTGAAATAATAATAATAATAATAATAATAATAATAATAATAATGATAATAAATTAGCCTTGATTCATTTTAGAGCCTATTTTACAGCAGACACCAGTAATGCTGCTGCTTCTAACCTGCCATGTTAATCAAAGTGGCCTTTGTACACCACACACTGGCAGTGAGCAGAGAGGCGATTACATCTAAAAATAAGCAGAATTTTGTGCAGCTTGGACATGATTTCAATATAAAATTCAGTCTGAAATGTTCATATTGTGGTGTGTGCCCATAATCCTAACAGCATATTGGTGATTTTTGGCATAAGCAGGTGCTCTGGCTTTAGTTAAAATCCCAAATTTTCACAAGGTTTTCACAAGGTTATTTTTCTTCATCTGCTCCTGATAGAAGTCACATTCAGGTTTAAGACCTGGATAGTTGACCTTGCAGTAGCCGGGTCGGTTCCCTGACCAGACCACTGATCCTAGCTGCTATACTGGATTTACTAAACCAGTGCAAAAAGAGACATTGACACTCTATACCCCAAAGAATGCAGACTGTGATGAAAACAATGCAGGAATAATTGAACCTGACTAAACACATACAGTTCTATCAGTAATGTGGGGCAACAAGGTTCAGTGCTCTTGTGTGCATTAAATCACAGTTGAAATCTAGGTTGAAAGTGACAGCTGAGGTGAGACTTGTGCTTCTAAGTACACTTCTTATTGTATTTAAATGTGTAAATAAAAAGGATCAAGGTGCAATCTTTCACTATTTAATGCATAGCAAATAATCATGATCATGACATCATTCTATGGACAAATGTAATGCAACAGAATTAATTGGATAAAATAGCAGTATTCATCTTTAAATAAATGAATATTCCAGAATATTCCCTGCACTCCTACTGTTTACTTTAAAAGTAGAATTAACTGGAAGGGAGATTTGAGAACAGAGACAGTTATTTTGGGATATGAAATGTGAAAACACAAAGGAGTACACATCCATTAGCAGGTAAATATATTCTATCCTTTGTTTATTTAGGCAAAGTGTGACTTTGTTATTGATTATTAGCTAGATTAGCAGCTAATCAGTCCAAGTTGTTCACTGAGCCCTCATAATATAACATCGAAAAAGGAATTTCCACAAGGAAAACATTGAGATTTTATACCTTTTGAAGGAAAAGTGTTGTTATGTGACTGTATAAGAACAAACCTGGAAACATTAACAAAAAAGCACTCATATGAGAGACATATTTTCAGTGCTAGCTCATCACAAGAATCTATTGCTAGCTAGCTAGCCGTTAGCTACTGCTAAATGCTTTCGAGGAAAGTAAGAATATTGACATCCTTGCAAATTAATCTTGTTTTGTTAACAGGAATTTTTCTTTTAGCAACTGCTACCACTAGCCACCTGGATCTTATGCCTGCTCCCCAGGTCAAAACATGTCTTCCTTTTCTAAGCCTACTCATCACTAAGGGTAGCAGTGCTTCCTCTTAGTTCTGGCTCTGTTCTACCAACATGAAACTGGCTGCAGTCAATCCAAATCTTAAAAGCCAGGGCTTGACCCTGAGGAGCTCAGTAATTACAGAGCCATTTCTAACCTGCCTTTTCTGAGCAAGCTACTCAAGCGTACTGTAGGATCTCAGCTCAAAAACCACTTAACCTACAACTACCTGTTTGAGGAGTTTCTGATCATGCCTGTGGATCGAACAGATTTGTTATGGTGGAGCTCCGAGCTGCTGTTCCTCTTACTGACTTGAATTCGATTTTGAATTTCTTTCTTTATGGCTATTATACGTGTGTGTGTGTTTTTCACCTCACCTTTACCTTTGCACTCTGGTGGCGTTTCTATTAAATACACCCACCAAGCATAACATTATGACCACCCGGTCAATATTGTGTTGGTCCTCATTTTGCCTTTCTATCAGAACCAGCATTAACTTCTTCAGCAATGTGAGCAACAGTAGCTCGTC
This sequence comes from Hemibagrus wyckioides, assembly GCF_019097595.1. Classification (NCBI taxonomy): domain Eukaryota; kingdom Metazoa; phylum Chordata; class Actinopteri; order Siluriformes; family Bagridae; genus Hemibagrus; species Hemibagrus wyckioides. The sequence goes on from NC_080728.1 coordinate 7,607,021, forward strand.
TGTTAGCAATAGCCAGCCTTCGCTCCCCACGTGCATCAATGAGTCTTGGCCGCCCATGACCCTGTTGCCGGTTCACCACTGTTCCTTCCTTGGACCACTTTTGATAGATACTGACCACTGCAGCCCGGGAACACCCCACAAGAGCTGCAGTTTTGGAAATGCTCTGATCCAGTCGTCTAGCCATCACAATTTGTCCCTTGTCAAACTCGCTCAAATCCTTATGCTTGTCCATTTTTCCTGCTTCTAACACATCAACTTTGAGGACAAAATGTTCACTTGCTGCCTAATATATCCCACCCACTAACAGGGGCCATGATGAGGAGATCATCAGTCTTATTCACTCGATGTCCAGTGTATATTTATCTCATTTTAACAATATCTATACTATATTTATCTCATGTTAGCCAAGTTTATCGTTAATGAACTCAAAACATTCTCGAGTTACACAAAATAAACAACAGGAGATGAGAGGAAAAAGGCAGGGCTTCCAGGGTGTTAGTTAATATCCAAGCGTTATCTAAAACACTTGCACAAATGTCTAAAATACATGGAGTGCTCACTTAGCATTGTTATTTTTCCATAATTTCTGAGTGATAACTTGTTAACTTCCTACAGTGATAAAATGTAGAGTGTAAAATGTGGAGTTCCTAAGGAAAATGCAAAAAGCTTCTCAGGCCTGTAATTTTGTAGTGTGTGATCCGGATTGCGTCATTTGGGATCATTTGCATTTTAGCTTAAGCGCTGAAAATTTAGGAGAATATATCCAGTATAGAATAAAGAGTAAAGAGATATGTCCTGAAAGTCATGAAGGAATCTTATGTACTGGTCAAAGAATAAAATAAATGTTTTAAATCGCCATGCCCATAGAAAGCATTTTGGATTATCCACTGTGTCTACAAATAAAGCTGATTGTTGGGTTAAAATACACCACTGGAAATAGATGCTAATACCAGTGGAGATTTATTTAGGATGGTATTTGGTTGAATTTCTCTCTCTCTCTCTCTCTCTCTCTCTCTCTCTCTCTCGCTCTCTCTCTCTCTCTCTCTCTCTCTCTTTCTCTCTCTCTCTCTCTCTGTCCTGTCTGTACTATGTCTACAGCCTCAACACTATACCTTTAATGCGTCTTTCGGAAATGTTGGCAAAAGCTGCACCGAATGAAACTGGTTTATTTTTCACCTCTGTAGAAAGAGTCTCTCTCTCTCTTTCTCATGCTCTGCCCTGCGCTTTACCCATTTATATTCAGCAGTCAATCACTTTTCCCAGAAAAGAAAATATTCAGGAGATTTTAGATGGAAGTGTGTATCTCTCTCTCTCTCTCTCTCTCTCTCTCTCTCTCTCTGGGAGCACGTTTTTTTTTCCATGGCAACCCGCTCTCATCAAAAAAAGGCCCCCAATCGGGGCCGAAATCAGCATGCAAAATGCCACTCAACCCTGTAGCCTTTATTAAAGTTTGCAGAGACTCAATTTGGAGATAGCGATCGTTTTCCTATTAAAAAGCCCGGTGCGAGAGTTCTTTCCTCCTCCATCTCTCCCTCGCTCGGTAAATCTAGGGGAGGGAGGGTGAAGAGAGGGTGAGATAGGAAAAAAAAAGAAAGAGAGAAAGAGAGAGAGAGAGAGAGGTGGAGAGAAAAAAAGAGAGGGAGATAGGAAAAGAGAAAAAGAAAGGGGGGGATAGGAAGAGAGAGAGGAGCTAATCAGCATAGACTGATGTGATTTGGCTGTCACAAATCCAGCCTGAGGCTCCCATCTCCGAGCTAGCATAACCGCAGCAGGCTTAGCAGTCAGTGTAGTGACTTAGTGCCTCAGCTCCGCCCCCTCCCAACTCAAACCCTGGATGATAAGACGAGCGCCTCTGATTGGTCACTGCCCTAGTCTCCTGGTCTGGGTATGTTTTTTGTGCCTTGGAGAACACTTGTGTGACCTGTGTGTGTGTGTGAGTGTGTGTGAGTGTGTGGTGACCCACTGGATTTACAGTGTGTTATCAAGTGTTAGAAAGGATACAAGGTCCTTGTGTAATCCACACACACACACAGACACAGAGAGAGAGAGACAGAGAGAGAGAGAGAGAGAGAGAGAGATAAACACAGAAATTAAGGGACATTTATGAAGGGTAAAATAATCAGAATTTTGGTAAAATAAATTAATTGGTCGATAGATTTTGAAAATACAGTATATATGAGGAGACTTACAGAACAAATGAGTATAAAGAAAACAAAAAAGGAGCAATAGACTGACGCTATTGAGAATAATGTGTGTGTGTGTGTGTGAGAGAGAGAGAGCGAGAGAGAGAGAGAGAGAGAGAGAGAGAGAGAGAAAGAGAGAGAGGAACATAAATGTATGAAATTTATCCATGGAGCCTGTGCAATGACCCTGTAAGGGCCTTTACACATATCCTCTCTCTCTCTCTCTCTGTCTTGTTTTTATCATTCCCAGTTAAATCCAGCTGTTGTTAAAACCAAACTTTATGTAAAATGTGTTCATGAAGCAGTAATTATGTGGGTATTTCATACATCTTACCTTATCATTTTGTGATTTGTGTGTACGTGTGTTTGTGTGTGTGTGTGTGTGTGTATTTCCTTTCCTCTCTTAATATAGACATTAAAGCTAGCCTGCTGAGTTTAATGGTAATTGAATGTGAGTTTAATGGCAAGTGTCATGTGTGCATTGAAATATGAGCCTGCAGGGAAAATCTCTCTTACACGCACACACACACACACACACAAACACACACACACAATACAGATGCGCTCTATCTAGACACTTTTAGGTGTTAAGTGTTAGTAAAGCACATGGGACAAAATGTGTGTGTGTGTGTGTGTCTTTATGACAGGATTTTAAACTGATTTTAATCTATTGATCTCTTGGCACCATTAGTCTAAATGGCCAATCTGAGACACACTCTCATGAAGGGAAAACCTGTCACACTTCTCTGATGATGTCATGAAACTCCACTGATCTTTATCGGCAGTTTATATGAGACAATATACTCTGATGGTGTGTGTGCATGTGTGTGTGTGTCTTTGTTATATGAGATATAGATCATTAAAGGCGATCTCAGTTGAATTTTTCAACAATTTCAAGTAACTTAATATTTTCTGAGGATTTAATGAACTACAGTGTAGCCTTTAGGTGTATAGTAAATGTAGCTCTACGGCACATTTTGAGAAAAGTTTGTGTGTCACAATTGTGTAACTTATTTTATTCTATATATATATATATATATATATATATACACTATATTGCCAAAAGTATTTGCTCACCTGCCTTGACTCGCATATGAACTTAAGTGACATCCCATTCCTAATCCATTGGGTTCAGTCCACCCTTTGCAGCTATAACAGCTTCAACTCTTCTGGGAAGGCTGTCCACAAGGTTTAGGAGTGTGTTTATGGGAATTTTTGACCATTCTTCCAGAAGCGCATTTGTGAGGTCACACACTGATGTTGGACGAGAAGGCCTGGCTCTCAGTCTCCGCTCTAATTCATCCCAAAGGTGTTCTATTGGGTTGAGGTCAGGACTCTGTGCAGGCCAGTCAAGTTCATCCATACCAGACTCTGTCATCCATGTCTTTATGGACCTTGCTTTGTGCACTGGTCCACAGTCATGTTGGAAGAGGAAGGGGTCAGCTCCAAACCGTTCCCACAAAGTTGGGAGCATGGAATTGTCCAAAATGTCTTGGTATGCTGAAGCATTCAGAGTTCTTTTCACTGGAACTAAGGGGCCAATCCCAGCTCCTGAAAAACAACCCCACACCATAATCGCCCCTCCACCAAACTTTACACTTGGCACAATGCAGTCAGACAAGTACCGTTCTCCTGGCAACCACCAAACCCAGACTCGTCCATCAGATCACCAGATGGAGAAGCGCGATTCGTCACTCCAGAGAACGCGTCTCCACTGCTCTAGAGTCCAGTGGCGGCGTGCTTTACACCACTGCATCCGACGCTTTGCATTGCACTTGGTGATGTATGGCTTGGATGCAGCTGCTCGGCCATGGAAACCCATTCCATGAAGCTCTCTGCGCACTGTTCTCGAGCTAATCTGAAGGCCACATGAAGTTTGGAGGTCTGTAGCGATTGACTCTGCAGAAAGTTGGTGACCTCTTCACACTATGCGCCTCAGCATCCGCTGACCCCGCTCCGTCAGTTTACGTGGCCTACCACTTCGTGGCTGAGTTGCTGTCGTTCCCAAACACTTCCACGTTCTTATAATACAGCTGACAGTTGACTGTGGAATATTTAGGAGCGAGGAAATTTCACGACTGGATTTGTTGCACAGGTGGCATCCTATCACAGTTCCACGCTAGAATTCACTGAGCTCCTGAGAGCGACCCATTCTTTCACAAATGTTTGTAAAAACAGTCTGCATGTGTAGGTGCTTGATTTTATACACCTGTGGCCATGGAAGTGATTGGAACACCTGATTCTGATTATTTGGATGGGTGAGCGAATACTTTTGGCAATATAGTGTATATATATATATATATATGCATATGTGTGTGCATGTAGTATCTTGTAACTGACTAAGAACTTTCCTCATAGGATCAATAAAGTCTATCTATCTATCTATCTATCTATCTATCTATCTATCTATCTATCTATCTATCTATCTATCTATCTATCTATCTATCTATCTATCTATCTATCTATCTATCTATCTATTAACACAGAGCTTGTTGACATGACATGTTATTACGGAATTGATTCATAAACATTGGGATTTGCCAAGAAAATAAGCATCTGGTGCTAGAATGGGGTTAAAAATCGTAATAAATCGTTAGAAGAAGTTAACATTGGCATGATAGTAGTAGTGTGTGGACAAACAAATTCTATTTCTAGCAAATTTTGGCTTTCAGAATTTCAGAATCAATACAATATTAAAGAACAGCAGCACTTGTGGGACTAGATTAAGGCAGTAGAGACTCCTCTGGAACATGTGGGTGATTTCAGGTTTGCCATTTTGTAGTAAAAAACGTTCACAAAATCAAATTTACAGTCAAAGTTTCTCCTCTATATACTGCTGAAAAATAGAGATTTTTCTGGAATTCGTTTTCTGTTTGCATGTATTTCAATCAGCGTCACAAAATTGTGTTTAAAGATTGTAATTCTACTGAACATTTGTCTACATCTACAATTATTACCTAGTCTACTTCAAGATAAACAGATATTTAAATAATTACCACTGCATTTTAAAGAATAATACATTTAATATTGATATAAACCTCAAGTTTCGAAGATGATTTGAGTTAGTGAATGATAACATAGCGAAGAACTATTTTAAGTATCAAATTGCAGGCTTATGTACACATCAGTTTCTACAAAACGAATTATTTTTAACTCACCAGCTCTGTCATATTTAATTGATAATATTAGAAAGATAATTAATAATTGTTGCCTCAGTTCAGTTCTGCCTTGATGCATCGATTCAAATCATCTGGTCTTTACACCCCTAATGGTTGTAATGGGAAGCGAGTTATCACTATGATTATCAGCAGCATCGTATCTCTTATTGAATCATTTTTGGATGTTTTTAAGAATTTAGTGGTGACACCAGTCAGACATTTTGTTAGCGTTAATATACGTCGCTTTTTTGCTTTTTATTTTAAATGTATGTCTTCTAACCTGAAGCCACAACAGAAAAATAAAGCAGAAAAATAACAGCATTTTATTTCCTTTATCACAGTTAAAGCACTTAAAATTCTACCTACATGGCAATATACGCACACCTCATATTGAGTATAGCATTAGCCTTTTGTTTTGTATTTGTTTCATTTTTTCCTTACAGAAGAAAGCAGGATTTTGGGTTTACTGCTTGTGTGCATGCATCCATATGATATGTTTACCAAATACCTGTTTATAATGCAGAGGAGCTGGGTGTGTGTTGGCTGGTCTCGGCGGTAAATGGCGGGTATTATTTGTCAGGTTGGCAGTGTCTGGAGGCTGCTTGGAGCTGATACAAGGAGGCAACTGATAAGAAGAGCATCAGAAGGCCAGTTAATTGCCTGCAGACTGTGGGAGCAGGGGGAATATTTAAAATCTATTGGATTAAAGGCAGATTAAACACAGCCCAGGCTCGGGACCCAATGGCGCTGAAAGATTGCAATCAGCAAGGGTAATGGTGGAGAAGAAGGAGGGAGAAGAAGAGAGATAGAGGGTGGGGGGAAGGAAATTCAGATCGGCAGCTAATGCCCACGGTTCCATCTTGTAAGCAGGATTCATCTACATGTAAGCCATTCTGTCACTCTCTCTCTCCCTCTCTCTCACGCGCTATCCCTTTTTCTCCTCAGCCTGCATTGCTTTCACTTATCGGTCGATCGGTGAATTAAAACTGCTCTTCCCCTTGGAGGATTAAGAAGCCTGATTGAAGCCTGTATGAAAACTAGCTAATAAGTGGGAAGTGTCAGAGGGGGCATACAGCATCAAAACTGTGTACTTTTCATCATAACACCTATACTGTGTGTGTGTGTGTGTGTGTGTGTGTGTCACACTGGTTTTGAAGGATAGAAGGGCGATGGAGAAGAGCAATGTTGTGATGGAGTGGACTGAATCTTAGATAAGAAAGGATTTTTTTTTGTGTCCTATTACTGGTGTAAATTTAGGAAGATTTGCAAGGGAACCACTGGCACATGGATTCTCATCTTACCCCTATAACTTATAGCTTATGACAGAGGAAATAAGAAATAAGAGATAAAAGAAGTAAATAAGAATTTTATTTTTGATATGAAAAGCTTTGCTTTTCTCACAACAGGTGATGTGTACTATATGTCCAAAATTACGTGAACACATGACCATCACACCTGTATGTTGGCCTTCTCAAAACCACAAAGATGGAAGCCACAAATAGTACAGGAGATCTCCTAGCATGAAAATTGCTAAACTGGTCTAGCCCAAACCTGTTCCAGCATGACAATGCCCCTGTGTACAAAGCGAGCTTTATGAGGACATGGATAATGTTGAGGAGTGGAAGAACTCGAGTGTCCTGAACACCTTTGGGATGAACTGGAACACCGACTGAACCCCAGACCTCACTCTTACAACATCAGTGTCTGATTTCAGTAATGCTCTTGTAGCTAATGATCGCTAATCCCCACAGCCATGCTCCAACATCTAGTGGAAAGCCTTCCCTGAATAATGGAGGTTATATTAACAACAAAAGAAATACTGAAATTTGTGATAGTCAAGTGTCCACCAAAATTTGCCCCTTGGCTTGTTTTTGGAGGTAGGAGGAAACCAGAGTACCCAGAGAGAGGAAGCCCATGCAGACACCAGGAGAACATTCAGAGCTCAGATATAATAAACAATTACTAGCACAAAAAAAGTCAGCTTGCCAGATTACACAGAAACCAGGATGTGTAAACTCACCTGAGTCTCCTTCCATAAATGTTGTTAAATGTCTACAGAAAGCTCTTTCTCTTTAATTAAAAATCAGGTTTCTTGATAAGGATCCACTGTGCTGTTTTTGTAGATGATTCTGAATGAATGAAAAGTTTGAATAGTTTGCAAGAGAACGAGTACAAGCACGCGGCTGTAGTAGAGTTTTCCTTCTCAGTGTGACACTGTTTAATGTCTCTGACAATTTCTGTAGTCCCATTTAACCCCTTGTTAACAACCACCTTTTTCCAGACTTGTAAAAGCTTATGAAAGTCATGGGTGAAGTATTACTGATGTATTTTATATTGCAGAATAAAATATTTTCAGCTTGTGTTAAATGCAGACCTTATTTCAAACATTTAATCAAAAACCCATTCAAATAACCGATTGACTTTGAAACGACGGAATGCTAAACCATATCTGTGTTTTTGGATTCAATACACAACACACTATACCAACTATAAGTGTGTGTTGCTGATGTGAGCTGCTATGGGGGATGTGGTAGCTTAGTGGTAAAGATGTTGGATCCCAAGTCTGCCAAGCTGCCAGTGCTGGGTCCTTGAGCAAGGCCCTTAATTCTCACTTGTAAGGGTGTCTACCAAATGATAGAAATGTAAATGCTATTATATTTATATTAAAAAAATCAACAGTTACTGTCTTATTAGATTCGAGATTGATTGATACATTTTTGTGATCCTGTAAAAACTTAATAATCTGTTACAGAATGTCAGTAAACTCATTGCTAAGATCAATAACATAGTAGTGAGGCAAAATATGTTATTTGCATAATATAATACCATATTTTTGGAGATAACACCAGTTCTTGGTAGTATGTTAGGATTTTGGACCAGACTCTACATATCAGCCAGAGGGAGAAGAATCCCACCATCCTTCCCATTCGTCTCCAGCTGTTTATGGCAGACGACACCACTGGGACTTCACAAAGCTATAAAGCTGTTTCGGTTAATCACAGGGCTCTCCATTCCTCTTAAACACTGACAGATTAGCTTCATAAATTATGCAGTGAAGGACAGAGAGGAACCGTGTGAAGCAACAGAATGAGTGAATGTTAAGAGGAGAAAGGGGATGTAGTGAAAATGACACAGATGTCTGTTGACATTTGGAAAAATATGAGTAAAAAAAAAAAATCTGAACAGCAGGACTAGATATTATTCATCTCTTTCAGCCTCAACATTTCTTTCCTTTTTTCCTCTCTTATCTCTGTTGTAGGCCCTGAGGTCTCACTTTCCACCCTTCAATTTCTGCCTCTTTATTTCAGTTTCTATTTTTCTATCCTCTTTTTCTTGTTTCCATCTCCATCTTTTTAACTGTCGTTTTCACCACATCTGTATTTTTCTTTTGTCTTTTGTTAATAATTAGTTAAACTAAAGTTGCATTAAGAGCATCAAGAAACGTAATCAGGTAAACATGCCTTTTAGGTGTACATTAATGCATACTCTAATAAAACACTTCTAAATAAGAAGTCATAGCTTAGTAGTACTACATTCTCCTCAACAGCTAGCTAACTGGCTAATTAGCGGTTTTGTTTTAATTACATTGTGATGCTAAAGAAATAAGACATCGAGCAATGCCTATATCTGTCAGAATAATCAATGTCCTAAAAGTCAATGTCCTAATAGGAATAACAGTATAGTTTTAACAAGTATACTTAGTAGTCAACAACACTGACTTCACAAAATAAGAAGACTGTTAACGGAAAACACGGATAGGACTGTTTTAAACAGTCAGCCATATTTTTTATGGATTATTATGTCATGCTCTAGACAATAAATCACTTTGTGGTCAGAAATTGAAAACATTATATTGAAACTTCCCACATTTCACTCTAGCAGAAAGGCAGTCTTAGATTTAGAAATTAGGTGTCTAATCACTGGCATTTCTACCTATACATACATACATACATACATACATACATACATACAAACATACACACATATAGCCTTCATGTCTTCATGAAATATGACTGATCTCTTTATAGCACAGAGTTGTTGAAGTCTTAGCTCAAACAATAAAAGGTCTGGGTTCTTGATCAGAAGGTTGAGGAATCAAGCCCCAGCACTGCCAAGCTGCCACTGTTGGGATCTTGACCAAGGCTCTTATCCCTTTCTGCTCCAGAGATGCTGTATCATGGCTGACATGTGCTCTGACCCCAAATTCCTACTCTGGGATATGTGAAGAAATGTATTTCACAATGCACAGAAGTCTTCTGGCTGTATTTCAAATATCAGGTTTATATTAATGAGCTCACTCTAACACACAGCAACAACTTACACAGGGATTCATATAGCAGATGCTCCACAAACACAGATGACAAATGTGTAAGGTATGGATGAAGTGTCGAGTGTCAGCACTTTGTAACAGTCGGAGGAAGCATAACGGTGTAGTTTTATGTTTTGTACAGAAAAACTCTTCAGGAAAGATAAGTTCTTAGTAGCAGGACATGCTGAGCTGTCAAGATAGATAAAGATAGAAAGAGTAGTGAGGAAATGACATTTTATAACTGCTATCATGCATGTAATACCAGGTAGTTTCCACAACATTTACAAATTATGATGATATTCTTTTAAAGAACAACACACAAACAAATTGCTGTGATATGTGTGTAGTAAAACACTTCAGGACTGTTAACAGTAACTGTGCTGTACATCACAGCACCCTGTCATTGATTAGACAGCACTCCTTGTCATATTTTATTTCTCAGATATGTAGTATATCCATCATTTTCCCTAAAAGATATCAAGGCAACCCTTTTGTTACGTTAAGGAAGTACAAAGCAATTCTGTGAGCTATAAGTATTAAATATTGTCATATTCAGACTGTCAGCTGCCTCTGTAAATTAAAATGGAGGGATTGGCTTTAATACAAAAAAGTGCCCTCAGCGAGGCTGCTTTATAAATGCATAGGGAGCGACTTGTAAAACACACTTTCAGGCCTAAGATACATGTAGCACATTTCGGCAAGACATGAGTCAGTCTGCCAGGAGTTGAACGCAGAGCTCAGTCTTTTCCCCAGGCGTGTGTCTGTGTGTGTGTAAGAAAAGTGTGTTTCCACCGTTAAGAGGGATGATTAAGTGTTGTGTGAATACAGGATCAGTGTGCACAAGCGATTGAAGTGCGATTGTTGATGTCTGGCGTGAGCCCGCAGGCTGCTAGCGTGATGCCTTTTCAATAGCAGCAGCCGCCATTCGAGACAAACAATGTGGCCTCTTACTCATCCTGCTAAATCTCCCACCACACACATACATCCAGACACCCAAATGCAGCAGAATACTTACACAAATACAGACATCCTGTCATCATTTTGATTCATTTTTGTCCATGTTAAGATTCAGTATTTTTTTTTTGTTGTTGTTGTTGTTTTATGTTGTAATATAGGCTAAAGCATTGTAATGTGGTTTATTGCAGTGGCTGGCATTGTGGTTTGTCTGTGTGTGGTTTACTTGTGTGTGTTTCTGCTTAGTACTGACTGAACAAATAGAAAACCAAAACTATAGTATTTAAATGAAAGAGGATTCAACAAAGGAGAGGAAACAATATGGCACTTATCTTCTTTGCTCCCATTTTCTAAGCTGTATAAGGCATGAATTAATGCACATTATGATTAATGTATAATAAGTACACCTCAGAAAGATACCAATAACCTGCACTTTATTATTAGGGCATTAATACTCTCTTAGAGCAGGCAACTCTTACTTAATTAGGGTCGGTGGTTAAGGTTCTGAGCTTGTGGTCATAGGGCTACTTCTATACTTCTTAGGACTGACACAATGAATCGATTACTTAGATTTATAAACCTCAACTGCTCACTTTATGCTTTTGATGTCCTTGTTGCAAGCTGCTTTAGATAAAGTTCTGCCATATCTGATGTATTAGTGATATTTATTACGTAACATTGTTTTGTCTTTACTTTTATTGTTAAAAAACAATAACGCATTACAAATTTTTCTTTCTTATTATACAACAAAAGTAGCTAGAACAAAAACTAGTGCACACTAGCTATAGCTGGTTATGAACGTTTCAGGCTATGCACATGGAGCACAAAAACATCGGAATATATCAAAAACAAGGTCTGTTGATTTATTCGGAAGCTTGAGCTAAGGCATACTACAGACTATAGATTAATGTTGAGACCAGTCTTAAGACCTCAAGTCAGTGATCACGGTCTTGCCATAAGCTCTGGTTAAATTTTACACATCTACAAGAACTATATTATATACAGTATAGTTTGTATATAATACTGTATGTAATGAAGATACCAGAATGGCTAAATTGAGGGTGTCCTAATATTGGTGTTTAATGTACTTGAAAACATGGCAGATTTTCAACTCTTGTATAAACAGTGAAGGTGCTTATAAATGTTGATAAATGTTGCCAGGGAAATAAGGTTTGGTGTCTGCCAATAATGGATAACATGTTGGCGCCTGTAGAAATCTTTTGAACTAAGAAAAGAAAGAAAGTGCTATTTTTGTTGCACCAAGTATCAGTACACCTAGTAAGTATATATTATTCATTGTAGTTTTTTCCTAGTGCAATTTGTTTCCTAAGTATTTTTGCCAGTCTTTAGCATGATAAATGCTGCAATGGCCCTTTAATTTAGTAGGCAATTCTTGCAGAAATAAATGCCTTTAATGTTTAATTACTAAGTAGTTTTAATTGTCAATTGCAGCAGTGAACAATGAGCAGCTGTCTCTGAATGTGTTCTCTTTTTTTCCGTTTCTGATTGTTTCTGTTCTCATTTGTGTCTCTTTGAACTGCTGTTTAGTTTCTCACAGGAAGCCCAGAGGCTAGAGCCGTCAGCAGGTCTTATTAAGGACATGTCTGAGCTATCAGAGACGTGCAGAGGGAGGAGACGGTCACTGCCCCTTTGCTCTCATTGACCAGTGTCCTTTACAGCTCAGGGAGAAAAAACTGCCTAAAGCTAACCTACATTTGTTCAGACTCTGCAATGTTTTCAGATATGTTAAATGCCACTTATGCAACTATTAGCATAAGTACCCAAGTACCCAATTATAACTTAACAACTTACTTACTGACTCCAAAATTCCGTCATTATAGAAATATTGTTCAACTATACAACAGACTTTGTTGCTTATATAATTAAAAATTACGAGTCACAAGTTATTATATAAGCCTCCTTTAGATTAAGAAAAAAAAACCTCATTGTAAAATGATAATGAAATGCAATGCAGAACTGTTTTAAGAAATGGTTTAAAAAATAATCTTAAGTCTACAAATTCCCAGTTATAATGTAGCCATTGTAAAATGTAGCACTAAGAAATGCAACAATGTGAAGGATTTTGCTAAGCTACGATTACATATATACTGAGCAATATTAAAGGTACCAATCTAGTAACTAATAAACTCAGGGCAGTTGCATAATGATCCCGTTGCACACTAAATTATACACAGAAAATAAGCCCTTTCTAGGGCACTTGATAAAGTAGTACACTGGCAGCTCTTCACTTTAAGAATAATATGATTTGTTATACATTTTGAAAGGGATGTCCACTACAACTACTACTACTACTACTACTACTACTACTACTATTCATCATCATCATCATCATCATCATCATCATCAAAATCGTAATAATTATCATCATAATAAACATTTAACAATTTGTTTGTGGGCGGAAAGTTACAAACAGGAATATCAATGCTAGCGACTTCCCCTTTATGTCTATGCACATGCCTTTATTCTTTATACAAAATCCCTGCCCTTACTGACCATTGCAGTACATCGGTAAGGCAAGGTAATGAGTACTTGTAAGTAAAACTCTGAGCTCAAAAAGAGAAAAGGTGAATTTATCTTTAAACGAAAGAGTGACATTTAACCTTTGTCCTGACCCTGCCTTGACATCCTTGTGTTCTCATCATTTTCATCTCAACTCCATATTCTGTTCTGTATTAATATATTCATCCTTACACTTGTTAATGTAAGTATGGTTATGCACACGAGCACGTGTATATTGCAATACTAATATGTTTTATATTTCCTGTATTGCATAATCAATAGTGTGATAAGATAACAGAAGAAGGCAGGTAACAGCCAGAAATCTTGTGTAGGTGTCCAGATTCCATTAAAATGCCTTCATACTCCACCACTTCAACCAATCAGGTCACAAGTCGGGGGTTTAAGGCAGGATAAAGCGCTGACAAAGAATGATTCTTGTTAGAAAGTGAATCTTAGGAAACATATGATGCAAAATAATAAGTAAAAATGTACCTAATAACTTCTCACACCAGATAGTTAATAGTTATCGCCAGAGTTAAACTGATCTTTATACTGAAAACTACATTACCCTATAAGCAACCAGATAAGTGGAAGCTCCTTCTGACTGGCTGCAGCCTTATCATGTGACCTAAGTCAAGCTTAACTCTTTCACTGCTGTCTGATTTTAAACATGAATCTATATTTCCTATATAATAAGGCGACTTATACTCAGCCTCATTCTGTCTCATCATAATCAGTTTTATTTTTTACTATCTGATTCATATTATATGCAGATAATTTAACGTCATAGCGCAATTAACTTCAATTCAATAAAATCCACATATGTTAGTAACAACATAATAACATCTTAATAACACAAGACGTTGGGGCGATAATGATGAAATAGTACACATCAGTATTTAGACATGATAAATATGTTTGTTTAAACTCAGTCATAATTTCTTCTATTATTTGACTAATTCTCATTTCTCTCTTGCTTTTATGTTACGTCTTATTATGGTTGAAAACAAAGAAAATGCTTCTCTAGACTGCATTTTGTATTCCTTGATATTTTGGGACCTTAAAAGCAAGTGCTTGTTGTTTGAAGACGATGGTCTACATGCGAGTAAAAAAAAAAAGTCAGATGTAATAATAAACTGAATGCAATGCTCAAAAATTGAACTGAAGTATCTGCTCTAACCCTTTATATGGGAAACATTCTCCCCATAAACACTGACCTAATTTCTGATCTTAAATGGAGTCTATAACAGATATGTGCAACTTATCTATTACTAGATATATATCTACTTATCTATAGTCTGTATTATCTTATTTTCTGTGTTTACTATGTTAGATATCGTTATGAGGGCATGAAGACTTTTTTATCACTACACGTACATTACAGTACAGTGGAATTCATTTCTTTGCATATCCCAGCTGAGGAAGATGAGGGTCAGAGTGCATGGACAGCTATGATACAGCACCCCTGGAGCAGGGAGGGTTAAGGGCCTTGCTCAATTGCCCAGCAGTGGAGCTTGGTGGTGCTGGGGCTTGAACCCAGAGCCTTAACTACTTGAGCCACCACTGCCCTCGTTACGATGGACACTTTAAAATTTCATCACTATTCAAACACTCCATTCAAGAACAGGCCGTTTTGACCTGCAGCAATTTTGGCCAGCATAATACAAGCTGTCTTCTGAAGTAGTATTTATTGTCCTTTTTGGAGAAGACATTCCATAAATCTTTTTACCAGAGGAGAGTTGAATAAGCAGGGGACAAATATGTCACTGATTTTTTCTCTTAACAAAATGTTAGTTGTTTTAAATGCTAAATGTCACAACCAAAAATATCTATGAATCTATATATACTGTATGTGTCTGTAGTATGCAAATATTCCTTGTTTTGAATCTCTCCCTAACTTTTGAAGGTCAGTGCACATTTAACTATGATAATGTAAATCCATAATAGTAGGCTTGCTCTTTAGATTATTATTGTGATAAGAAAATGTAATGGGGCAGATCAAATTACTGTAGTAGGTATAAATAGCTACCTAATAAGACGAGGCTTTTTTTTTGTTGCCGTCTCACAGCCCATCAATCAGACATTTGAGAAGTCATTAACATCATGCCATCAGCCACAGCAAAGCAACTGTTTACTGTTTATCTTTAATCTTATTGAATCACATTGACAACACTGAGTATAAGGAGATATTTATAATCTGTTGTGTAACTTTATGGAACTTACATTACAGTACAGGGAAATATTTACAGGTAACAAGATGGTTATTGTATTGTGTTACAGTTTCAGTAAAGGCCATTTTTATAACAAGATTCTAACAAACTTAGATCTTTACATTTTATTACACATAACGTTTCTACTGATTAGAAATGCATTTCTCTGCCTCCACACCTCCACTTTGTTGTGTAACCCTGGTTATATTTCCATTACCATTACCTAACACTCTACTTCCTGACTACCAGAGTGCTTCCCTTCTGGATGATACTGCTGTGTTGGTTAGACTGTGCTTTCATCAGACAGCTCTTACGATAAGTGCTGATGAGAAATGCTGATCAAAAATCGCACTGTTATTGCTGTATTCAAGGTACAGCTTACTCAAGGTACAGCTACTGTCTCCTGCTGAACATGAGAAATCCTTAAAAACTGATACTGACCCTAGTTGATGATAATAATAGTACATTAAGGTTGAGAATCAGCTGAAGTACTGATGCTGTTTTTGTACTGAGCATGAGATTTACTCAGGCACAAATACCATTCTTGCCATAAGGAAAGAGTGACTTAAGGTCATGAAAGAACACATGGAGTGTTTTAAAAAAAAAGATTTAGTCTGTGTAATCTGAGTGAGTTCTACATGTCTCTGCTTCACAAATGTCTGCCAGTGACACCCAGTCGGTAGCTATAGTGCATGTCAAATGCCATTTAATGAATAAAATCTGCATTTAAATATGCATGCACAAAAACTTCCTTTACCCAGTGAGCTGACTTGCCCCTTTATGATATACCCAAAGCATACAAACAGCTGGTCAGTGACCTAGCAACTGGTGATAACTTCCACATAGTGTGTGAATGCTCTTACTGGACACAGGTCTGGTTTGAACATGCAGGCATTGAGTGCTGACCAATAGCTTATTCAATTCGCTGACTCAACTCGCTTCGCCATACTGATGGTCAGCAAAAAAAACTGTCCTAAGTGAAAGCAATTTTATCCCTCTCTTTTGGTCTATTAGTTCATATGGCAAGTTGCACAAACTGCTTATCACAAAGTCCAGGTTCTACTGTAAGGGTAAAAAAATGTCCTTATGAATCTCTGGACTAAAAGCCTTGCGTGTTCTAAATGGGCAACTGGTTTAAGTCACGCATTCTATAGGGCAGACCACTGTGTTTGTCGATGGTCAAAAATCTTTAATTACAGAGGGGTAAGTAAGCATGCTGTTTTTATAGTGTAAGCATTGAGTATGTGTGTGTGTGTGACAGAGAGAGAGAGAGAGAGAGAGAGAGAGAATACAAAGGGAAAAAGACAACCAAAAAGACAAAAAGCAACGAACTGAGGTAAATAAAATGCCAGAACAGAAAGCTGGAAGGTAAAAGAGAAATAGAGAAAGAAAAAAAAAACAGAGTAGAAAGAGAAAGCCAGAGAAAACAAGAGTTTGAAACAAAGAGAGAAAAACTTGGGAGAAAAAGAAGCGGTGATGGAGAGATGGAAAGACTAAGCCAATTCATAAAAAGAAAAAGAGGCTGAATTCCCCCACATACGCATTAGTGGGAAAAACAGCATAATTGAGTTAAACTGACAGGCAGGTAATGGTTTATATTTCAGTATCTCAGGAAGTCCGTTACAATTCGTTCAATCTCTGATTGTTTGAACAACAGAGTGCAGGTTAAACCTCTGTGCGCCTGAGCTGATGTCGCTGCGGCTGGATGATGTGTGTGTCTTCCCCTGCAGGATTTATTTTAGATGAACCTTTGCCTCAACTGTCTGTATTTCACCATTTCAAACCCTCTGCCTCCTGAGCAGAGCTGTTCAGACTGTTAATAATCACCTCAATACCTGTCACGGCTTTCAGATGAAACAATGCAGCTGCAGCGCCTTGAACCTGCACATCAATGTGCTTAAAGCCACGCGCCACTCGCCTGCACCCCGACATGCGCTTTAATGCTAATGCCACGCTTTGTACTTGCTGATATGAAAGACCTTATTAAATCTTATTCTGCATTATTCGAGTTTGAAGGGGATAAATCTATCAAAGCTTCACATTCAATAAGTTGAACATTTTTTTTCCCTTGGTTTTGTTTGTTTTCTGAACATTTTTAATTAAGTTGCACCACTGTGTTGTGGTGCTGAGAAAATTGGAAGGTACTGAGAGAATGAAAAAGAGAGAGTGATGTGTCCATGTACATAGGCCATATTCAGAGCTGAATACTGAAATTGGGCTTTGAAGTTATATTTCACCCTAAAATTCAGGCTTACACTCAAAACATATATAGAGAATGATATCCAAGGCCAATTATTTATTTATATGCATAAATATGGTACTATTTATTGATTAGGCTGATCATTACAGAACACAAAGTTGCCTGTTAAACAGAATGTGCTTCTCAGGCTGTAGAGAAAGCAGTGGATATTTGAAATACCTCAGCATTTATAAAAGGCATATATTTATATACTTATATATAAAGGGATTTATATATTTAAAGGCAAATATAAACTGGTTTTATTTTATTAGAAGCAGTCTGCTTGCACAGCTGAAGAAGGTCTTCTGGAAACTGTAGGTGTGTCCCAAATCATATACTTATACACTATTTTACAGTGTATTAAAAATAGTGCAAGTAGTGTGTTCACACTGAAAATTCCAGCAAGAAAACACTTCCACTACCTGGATGATGCACGAAAAAAGGAAGTGTGGAATATTGGACACTCAGTACCCACATCTTTGCTTATGTAGTGGAAGAGGGAAGGGGCTACCAAGTACTGATGACCCAAATAAGGATGAGGTTTCCTTCTGAGCCTGGTTCCTCTCAAGGTTCCTTCCTCATGTAATCTCAGGGAGTTTTTCCTTCTCACCATCACCCCAAGCTTGCTCATAAGG
Source organism: Hemibagrus wyckioides (assembly GCF_019097595.1). Taxonomy (NCBI): domain Eukaryota; kingdom Metazoa; phylum Chordata; class Actinopteri; order Siluriformes; family Bagridae; genus Hemibagrus; species Hemibagrus wyckioides. The sequence continues at coordinate 7,625,229 of NC_080728.1, forward strand.
GATAAAATAGGGATAAAATAGTAACTTCACTATAAACTTTTATATTTTTTTTCCTTCTACACTTCTATAAAGCTGCTTTGAGACAATGTCCATTGTTTAAAGCTGCTATACAAATAAGTTGAATTGAATTGAATTGATGCTGGATGAGAAAAAAAGTAGACATTTTTAAATTAGCCCACATTGTGTGTTTTGTTTTTCAACATTTTAACCGTATTTTGCTGTATTCTTCTAAAGCTAGTGACGTCACATTACAACGGTTTATACTGAGATGTTAGTGATCCATTTGAGATGATACTACACTTCTAAAATTCATAAGCTATCATGGTAGAGTACATAGTTCACAGTGTATAGAATGATATCTGGGATGCAGCTTGTGCACTATACTGAACTTTTAATCACACTTTTTTAATCGCAGACCTTAATTTATTAATTTCACTAATAAACACTTTTTACATGGTGTTAAGAACATTTCAATGACTAAAAAAAAAAACAAAAACAAAAAACCCCAGAAGCATCTGAAAATCCCCAAGCTTCTTTAGATGGCACTCTAATTGGAATCCTTTGTTGTGGTAAGGTCAAACACCCACTTTAAAACATGTTGGTGGATTACTGTTCTTGTATCTGGTGCTCAAGGGGCTCTTTTGCACACTTATTGCATGTGATAAGATAGACTATATGGCCAAAAGTATGTAGACACCTGACCATTATACACATATGTGGTTCTTCTCCAAACTGTTGCCAATTAGGAAGCACTGTTGGAAGAAATCAACTAAGTATTTGTATGCTGTAAGCTTCTATTACTCAAAAATGGAAGAACTTGAGTGTCCTGAACTTCAGTGGAAGAACTTGAGTGTCCTACACCGAGCTCTGATTCTGTCTCAACCCCTCTGAACACCTTTAGGATGAAGTCTTATGACCTCTTATGGCTGATTAATCACAAATTCCCATAGCCACGCTCCAACATCTAGTAAAAAAAAAACCTTTACAGAAGACTGGAGGTTAAATTACCAGTAAAGAGGAAAAGAGCATAAATGTCCATAGTTTTGGAATAGAATCTTGGTCAGATGTCCTCATATTTTCGGTCATGTAGTGTACATTAGTATTGAAGCTCCAGATAGGGGAGGAAAGTGTGTAAATCCCTGTGCGTGAGTGTACATGTACATTTATACAGAAGCACTGAGAGTACTGGAGCTCTGCCAACCTCTCTTTCATGACTGTCCAGTTAACTGAATGAGACAATGAGACAAAGCGCTTTCATTCTAAAAATCCATGCTTACACATACATTCAGTGATATGAGCTCTCTCTCTCTCTCTCTCTCTCTCACACACACACACACACACACACACACAACTAGATACAGAGTCTTTTCACTAAGTGTGGCCCTTGTACTTACAAAAGGCTTACAAATCCTAGTTCTGCCTCTGGGTAGCCTCTCGCAGTGACACCCAAATCTCTCTCAGTGACACCCAAAACACAATCTCTCTCTCTCTCTCTCTCTCTCTCTCTCACACACACACACACACACACACAAACAGATACAGGTGCAGGTTAAACTGTAGTTTGCTATGTGGTGAGGTAAATAGCAAATTTTTCTCTAAACACATTTAACATAATCCCAGATCAAACTTAATCAGGTTCTGTTACACCAACCAGCATGACAAGCCTGTTCTGATTTCATAATTCAGTCACAAATTTACAAAGATGTGCTTTGAAGTTCGGAGTCTGGTCTCTTAAATGACTGGTCTCTTAAAGGTTTGAAGAAAAAATCCAATGTACCCCCCCCCCCCCCCCCTATTTCCACAGTAAATATATATCAGGTGTCCACACACTGTAAGCACATTCAGGTCTTCAGTAGATTTGCTGGTTTAGAACACAGTATGACTTACTGTAATCCATAATACTGTTTACAAACTTCAGCATCACAATTCTGCCTCAACATACCAGACTCTGAATGTGAAATGAAAGCTAGAAGTTCTGTTGGTTCTGTTTTATACAACTGTTTAAAGTGAAATTATTTTAATTTGGAGATTTGGATTTTCATGATGATGGTGATGCTGTTACAGTTGATGTTTCCCTTCTTCTTCTTCTTTTCTTCTTCATATTTTAAAAGCTGTTGTTGTTAATAATAATACAGACGGCTTCATTAACCAATGAATTATTTTATTTCCATTAATTTTAACATACTGTACACATTGTTTTGTCATTCCTCTCAACCCCCTACACTTGAACTGAACTGACAGGAGAGAGGTACGAGTCGAGGAGGTAAACGGTGCCTCATAGATGAATGAAATTCCAGAGGTCCATTCATTCATACCTGTTTTAAACTGCTATTGAAGACTATCATGTGTCATTTTTTTCCTGAAACATATTTAATAATGTGAGTGGAATCATTCGGTGCATTTGTTTTTGAATTTTTCTAACTATGGTGTAAGTCTGGTGTCTTATTGTCTCATTCACTGGTCATGTAGACACAGACAATGATGAAATGGACACCTATTCATAGACAAAAGCCAAAAATGGGGGCATTCCACCACATTCCATCCTGTCGTACCAGATGAGTGTATGTCTGCGTGTTAGTGTGTGAGTGTGTGCCAGACGGAGCTGTCAATGCCAGGTAATATCAGGTGTTAGTCACACGAGTTCAGATAGCTGCTACTGGCTGAATGGAAGGGTTAGATAAGGATGCTTGGCAGTGTTTGTTTGTGTGTGTGTGTGTGTGTGTTTGTGTGGAGAAAACAACAAAATCTGAAATATTATTATTATTATTATTATCAGTTGTAGTAGTAATATCAGTAGTAATAATATTTTTGTTTGTTAGTTTTTTCAGTACAAATGTAAAATATTTGGTCTTTTCCAAACATTACAGTAAATCATTACTGTAATCATTACAGTAAAATCAAACACTTGCTAACTTTCTATCATCCTTATACATATTTATTAAGCAAAAAAAAAAAGAAAAGAAAAAAATATCACAGTTATTACCAGTGTCAAAGGAGGATCGTAATGTCACATGATCAAAATATAATGTTTTTTCTCAAAAAAAAAATACACAGTTTGAAGCATTTTTACCTAAACAATGAGTTTTACTTAACCCGAAAGGACCTTCAGGACAGACGACTGTGTGTGCAATTTAATATGAGAGAAAAAATCATGTAAAGAGCAGTAGTGGATTTCCAACAGCGAAAGAAAAAGGTATACAATTTATTACGATTCAATAATGGGACATTTCTTCACATTAGGTTTTTGCGTCATATTTACACCTCATGATATCAACGTAATTTAAGCAGAAGCTGTGAAAAGCTTTCAGATCACATGTACCTCTTTCCTTTTGCATATGTGTTACACAAATCTTAAATATAATTGTGTCAATTTTAGTTTCAGGTTGATTCTAGACGTGTGCTAGAGCTGAGAGATATGACAAAGATATTACATCACGATTCTCTACGTCGAGTCGACTACACGCAGTATGAATTACAAACAAACTGCTGTGTATAGGTTATAGAAACAAAATGTCTATAAAAGTTTATATTAAAAAAGAAAAAATATATATATACACAAAAGAATTCTTGGATAAAACTGAAAAGATATCACAATATCCATGAGATCTTACATCATGACCTCAGCATCATCATATTGTTACACCCTTTCCAGCTGCCACAAACAAATAGCACAGGCTCGTTTACATTTTGTATTGTTTTCCTACTTTGCATTTGATGTAATTCACACAATTATTCTTTGTACCTACCACATGTCCGTCTTTTGCATGCATCACATAGCCCACGTACATCAGAGCTTATTATGCTATCTTCAAAAGTCTGAGGAAATCAGAGTCCTGTTCAGAGCTGTTGTAAACGCTAGACCTTTTACAGGCTAATCAGATTGCAAGCACTAGGTAAAAGTAGGTAGTTCAAGCTGAGAACTGTAAATCTTACTTGTGTTAACTGTGCTGCTTTACAACGCTATGCTGACCAGTGTAGCTAGATCTCATGCTAGCTATTGTTATGCATCATGACATGGACAGTGGAAGAATGAAAGTATACAGGACGTGCTCTCTTTTGTCATTCCTTCCTGTTTTTCTGGCACTAGTGTAGCTGATGTGGGGTGTGGTAGCTTAGTGGCTAATACCTTAGTTAGATTACTGATAAGATGGTTGTGAGTTCGAAAGCCAGGTCCATCAAGCTGCCACTACACTGCCCCTGAGCACCCTCAATAGCTCAGTTAGATAAAATGTAAGTCACTCTGGATAAGGGTGTTTGCCAAATACTGTAAATGTAAATGGTGTGTTGCTTGAAAGCAGTGTCTACCAAAATTAACCGTGTTTAATCATGCAATAGAAAAAAATAAACCCACCCTGAACATAAGCACATTAAGCATGAGTAATGAAAGCCACAGAATAAAAATAAGCCTTGGATCGAAAAATAGTCATCTAATATTAAGGAAGCAGCCACTATAAGTCTTTACTACACTTCAACTTCACTCTTTGGCTTCAGAGATCATCTCACATTATTATAGAGGAGTAACAATTACAACGTCTACTCAGAGGCTTCACCATGCAGGTGTTACCTTTCTTCTGCCATGCAGGCTTCAGCTTTAACTCAACCCAGCGTAAGGTTTTTCTCACAATTTATGATATCGATAGTGATCTTGCTGTGTGTGTGTTCAACAGGAATAAAAAAACTAAACATAGAGTGCCAGTGTTCCATCACAAGCAAACATTTCATATCAAACTTTCACTCAATGCTGTTTATGCCATATTTTGAGCCAGGATATGTTAGCCATGCCCACTTCCACCATTAAACTGTAATATACACAAATCAGCCATAACATTAAAACCACTGACAGGTGAAGTGAATAATATTGATTATTGTTACAGAGGCACCTGTAACAGGGGTTGGGAATACTTAGGCAGAAAGTGAAGAGTCGATTCTTGAAATATGGGAAAGTGGATGCCAGTGGTTTCTTTCAGTATGATAATGCATCCTGTCACACTGCAAAATTGTTCAGGAATGTTTTGGGAATCAGGACAAGGAGTTTGAGGTGTTGACTCCGCCTCCAAATTCCACAAATCTCAATCTGAACAAACATGTCTGATCCATGGATCTGCTGCTAATGCCATGGTGCCAGATACCCACACCTTCAGAGGTCTTGCTTTGGTGGGTCAGAGCTGTTTTGGCAGCACCAGAAAGACATACAGTACATAATACTAGGCAATAATGGCTGAACAATGTTGTTGATATGCGATCAATCTTTTAAGCTCCTTTTTAAACATATTGAACAGACCCCACTTCCTATGTAAAGTTTTTGATTTATTTATTTTTTTTGTCATATAAAACATACCACTAATAAGGACAGTGGAAAGTACATAATCTAGCACTAAGTGTCTTATTGTGTGTGTGTGTGTGTAACACAACCTTTTTGCAGCAGTGATTTCACAAATTTCAGTCTGATCACTTTTTATAGTCTGTGATATTGATAATCTTGAGTGATACTGACAGTCAGGAGCTAATGTGTCAAAAAAACAACAAGAACAAACATGCTTTTCTCTCTCTCTCGTGTGTGTGTGTGTGTAAAACTCCACAGCTGTTGCCTTCTCGCAGTATTGATATTTGTTAGAACTGATTTATCTTGTGACCCCCTGTGGGAGAAGAGTCTTTGTAGGCTTATCACATTTTGTTAACACACATCCCCTCTTCTTTCTGATACAACACGGCCATACTTGTTCTCTCTCTCTCTCTCTCTCTCTCTCTCTCTCTCTCTCTCTCTCTCTCTCTCTCTCTCCCTCCATCACTCTCTTGCTCTTGTGCTGGACCAGACAAAGATTTTTAAATCTGTCCCCTGCACACAACCTCAAGAGATAACACTCACTATCTAACTGGAAGTGATTGAGCCCCTGCTAACACACACACGCACACACACACACACACACTTGTGCAAACACTTATATACACAAACACACTGTTTTAACACCTTTCAATAATTTAAATAATTACCTTGCAATTGTCGCATATCTATCTATCTATCTATCTATCTATCTATCTATCTATCTATCTATCTATCTATCTATCTATCTATCTATCTATCTATCTATCTATCTATCTATCCAAAAGTTTTGGGACATCTTATGGAGTTGTCCTGCCCTTTGCAGCTATAACAGCTTCAACTCTTCTGGGAAGGCTTTCCACAAGATTTAGGAGTGTGTTTATGGGAATTTTTGACCGTTCCTCTAGAAGCACATTTGTGAGGTCAGGCACTGATGTTGGATGAGAAGGTCTGGCTCACAGTCTCAGCTGTAATTCATCCCAAAGGTGTTCTATCAGGTTGAGGTCAGGACTCTGTGCAGGCCAGTCAAGTTCTCGCTCATCCATGTCTTTATGGACCTTGCTTTGTGCACTGGTGTACAGTCATGCTGGAACAGGAAGGGGTCATCCCCAAACTGTTCCCACAAAGTTGGAAGCTTGAAATTGTCCAAAATGTCTTGGTAAGAGTTCCTTTCACTGGAACTAAGGGTCCAAGCCCAACACCTGAAAAACAATACCTGAATTCAATGATTTGGAGGGGTGTCCCAAAACTTTTGGCAATATATTGTATCTATCTATTTATTACACTCACATTTCTGTGATATTTTTGTTTCATTTTTAATTGCTGCTGTTATGGAAATCAATACTGATTCTTTTATTATTATAACCTGTTATAACTATTCAGGGAAGGTTTTCCACTAGATGTTGGAGTGTGTCTGTGGGGATTAGTGATCATCATTAGCATTAGTGAGATCAGACACTGATGTTGTAAGAGTGAGGAGGTCTGAGTCAGTCAGAGTCAGGGCTCTGTGCAGGACACTCCAGTTCTTCCTCTCCAACCTTAACACACCAGGTCTTCATGGAGCTCAGGGGCTTTGTGCACAGGGGCACTGTCATGCTGGAACAGGGTTATAGTCTCTTCGTTCCAGGGAAGAGAAATTGTAAAGCTACAACATGCAAAGTCTCTCTATGCAATTGTTTTTATAACTTGCATAATTGTTTTTATGACTTGCATAAGTACTACATATAGGTATGATTTCTATTATCTGATTTGAATTGCGATAGTTCAGCAATAAATACAAATATGTTCAAACTGGCTCAAACAAGTTAAATTGATCTCTGACTATTCTGTGTGAAGAGTACAAAATAATGACCAAGGTACAAGAAAAACACTTACTCATTTTGATAGAGACAGTATTTAGCCGTCACTAGTCAGTATTCGGTCATCAATGACAACTGACATATGTGTGAGTAAGCGGATGTGTGTGTGTGTGTGTGAAGGTGTATAAGGGAATAGCTTGTGGCAGAATACATATTTGTAAGATACTCTACAATGCTTAGAATGAATAATTGTTGCCTCTTTCCTGTGTTTTGTGTGTGTGTGTGTGTGTGTGTAACCCAAGCCCCACATGATGGTTTGCTGTAATTGGCTGTAATTATTCTAATGGAGCAGGCTGGAGCCGAGGGTCACAACGCTGGACCCCAAATAACAACAAGGGCCTTCAAGCACACAGAGACGGGAGTGGACACACCTAATGGCCATACTGACAGTCATGTCTGCCTATATGTCTCTGTCTGTCTGTGAGCCTTTCTCCATGTGGGTGTTGTCTACAGAGAACGGCAGCTTGCTGATAGATGGTGAAATGTCCACTTTGGCACTTTGGAGGAAGTATTGTGACACTGTGGAAGTTTCAGGCAGTCTCCTAGAAAAAAAACCCCAAAACAAACAAAATATTTGCATACAAATTATATGCAGCACTTTATATACATTCGGGCCGAACTCTGTTCCCTTTTTTTTCCTGACAATAAACTTTTGAATCTTGAACAGCAACGGAATTCAACCAAGACAAGATTTACGACTATGTTATTTGAATATAATCAAAATATAGTAAATAATCGTAGCTTCTATTAATGTACCGATGGCCACGCCCACTTCTATCACTATGCTGTTAATCACATTTTTTTAACATTATGATCAGAGCCCACTTCTTTGTCTGCTTTTTACGACACGTGATCAGACCAGGCTCATGAAATCTTTGCGAACACGATCAGTGCTGCAAGTCACGTGATCATGCGGTATAATGATGTAGGTATTTTCAAAATGCAGATAGTTTTAAAGTGGTATTAAATATTCTTAAAGCTTCTGAGACTACAGAGACTCTTGTGTTGTGTGCAAATTTGTTATATTAAAACAATATAGCTTAATAGAGATTTGTCTCAATTCTGCTTATAGATTCAGAGGCTGTTACACTCGTTCCAGTGCCTTAATATACCAAAACTCTTCTTACCTTATTTCTCATCAGAACATACACAAGCAACAAGAATTACCTCCTGTATTATTTAGTTAAATTGCTCATGCTCATTAGATGGCATGTATTATGTGTGAGATTGGTTGATAATTTAAATGTGAAATATGACTGGAGGCGGAACAAGTGGTTGGAGCATGAAGTAGAGAGAGAGAGAGAGAGAGAAAGAAAAAAAAAGCACAGAACAATGAAAGACAGGGAGAGGGGAAAGAGGAAGAAGTGAAGCTGATCAGGTCACGTGTCAGTGCGTGGATTTGCCTTTTGTTTGAAATGAAAATGCAGCCTGTTTGGAGGATTATGTGGATTGGCAGGCCTGAGGAGCTAAACACTTATCTGTAACCTGTGTGTGTGTGTGTGTGTGTGCGTATGTCTGCGTGTATGCGTCTACACCCAGAGGAAGAAAGGATTTCTCTGTATACCAGTAATACATGCTATGCTATACTATGTGTTTTCTGTGCATATTATTTTATAGATGAATTTTAATTAACTGTTGTATAGAATTATTTTCACGTAATTAACAAATAAACACACACACACACACACACACTTGTGCTATAAATTTTTAGAATACAGAAACAAGCATCTGCAATGTCCAAACAAATCACTCCTTTACTTCAAAGGTATTCTGTGTGTGCGTGTGTGTGTGTGTGACATTTTTTATAAACTTCACATAATGATTTTCATGTCAGTATTTAGTGGTTAATATGCCAGCCCGCCTAGCTGACAAAACATACAAGTAATCTCTTATCTGTTTTGTGCTATTTGTATGCATTCAATCATTCGTGGGTTCCACAGGATATAATATACACATCATGCCCCCCCCCCCCCCCCCCACACACACACACCTACACACACAAACCATGCTACCAACACCATCAACAGTATTCTACATACTATACACACACCCTTAAAGACAGCTACCCTTTACACTCTCCAACACTACCTGCGTCAGAGAATGGTCACGGACGATGGGCTATGAGTTGGGCAATGCAGGTGTATCTGTGAGAAAATACAGGTGTGTGCAAGTGTGAGAACGAGAGAGAGAGAGAGAGAGAGAGAGAAAGAGAGACTGGTGTTTATGTTAAAAACGGCTCAGCCTAACAGCCGTGTTCAGTGTCAACATCACCTTCCAATGACCCTGCTAATGAGAGGGGTGAAAGCTTAGTTAGCGGAAGGGCCCCAGCATATACACACACACACACACACAAAAGGTATCTTGTGGTGCACTAGAAATAAATATGTCTATAAACAGGTCGAGGTCAATAGGGTGGTGATTGGGGTCTCAATTTAATACTTCTTTATTTATTTATTATTTATTTTTTATTATTAATTATTTTTTCTTATTAAATTCTTTATTTATATTCAATATATAGTAATCTATTATAGTATTCATATATAGAATATAATAATCTAGTAACTAATAAACTGGCAACTCAGTGCTTTGTTATTGACTGTAACCACACACACACACACCCACACACACACAGTGGAGAAGCAAGCCATTCTGCTCCTTTAATCACAAATGAAATCCAATTAAATGTACAGTGCTGTGTTAAATGCGTCGATAAACTGGTTCTGAGATGCGTGTATTGGTAGTGTGTGTGTGAGTGTGTGTGTGAGGGTGTGAGAAAGAGAGAGAGAGTTTCTATATGGGCGGCAGAACCCTCCTGTGCCAAGCTTAACCCTCCTACACACTTAGAGTGTTACAGGGTAATGGGGTCCCTTTGTGTGTGTGTGTGTGTGTGTGTGTAAAGGGGGAAATGTGCTAATGAGAGGCTGTGTTATGAGTGTATGTGTGTGTGTGTTGTTGGGACGAGTATGCTAAATGGGGTCCCGGTGAGATTGGGATCTGTGTGTGAGAGATAACGGGTTTATGTTCGCTTACACAACTGCCATTAGACAAGAGGAGACCTTGCTCATCTCTCTTTTTCTCCTTCACTCTTGTACTCGGTCATTCTCTCCATTTTTAATCTGTCTCTCTCTCTCTCTCTCTCTCTCTCTTTCTCTCTCCATTTTGATCATTTTTTTTTTCTCTCTGTCTTCTATTGACTTTATCTGTAATTCCCTTTCTTTCTTTCTTTCTTTCTTTCTTTCTTTCTTTCTTTCTTTCTTTCTTTCTTTCTTTCTTTCTTTCTTTCTTTCTTTCTTTCTTTCTTTCTTTCTTCAATAACTCACTATTAGAAGTTAATAAATGAGCAAATGTCATCATGTGGAATCTATACAATCATGTGTAACATCTCTCTTTCACTTTATCCAGCCCACATTTTCCTTTATCAGGCATTAGATTTGTAATAGGAAATGCTGAAATCACGAGGAAATCAGAAGGAAATTCCACCTCCTCTACTATTATGACCCAGACACGTGACGGCAAATCAAAATGAGACCAGTGGTATACTTTCTGTTTACACACGCTAATTTCCCAGTTGAAACACTGAGGAATATGTCATTATTTTCACATGTATAATTCCTGGAAGTATTTCTTGCAGAGCCTAAAAAGCAGAGGTGCTACATTTTCTTCTGTTCATGTTGTTATAACCAAAAACAAGTGTTTCAGTGTAAAACAGGCCGCCCTTACAGAGAATAAAGTAGAACAACAGAATAATGCAGAAATTCATGAGTAGCTATTGACAGCTTTGGGTTTGTAACATAAAATGTATGGTAACACTTTATTATAGTGCTTTTATAAAATATTCATGTGTTATCTCATATTTATTTACTGATCAGAAGGTCATTAGTTTAAATCCCAAGACCACCAAGCTGCTGGGCCCTTCAGCAAGGCCCTTAACCCTCAACTACTGAGTTGTAGAAAATGAGATGTAAGTTGCTTTGGATAATGGCATCTGCAAAATGGCATAAATGTAAATGCAGTTGTAAATGTACTGCATCTATAAAGGGAAAACCCAACAACAAACCATTTTCCTATCAGAAAACTTTCCAACCAGAACCATTTTATATGGTTAACCTGTTGATCTGTGTAGGATGCACTTTAAAGAGTGCATTAAGACCTATATTCATTCATTCATTCATTCATTCATTCATTCATTCATTCATTCTTTCATTCAATCATTCATTCATTCAGCCATCCATTTGTTCTTTCATCCATCCATCCATCCATCCATCCATCCATTCATTCATTCATTCATTCATTCATTCATTCATTCATCCAATCATCCATTCATTTATTCATCCATTTGTTCATTCGTTCATTCATCTGTCCGTCCATCTATCCATCCATTCATTCATTCGTCCATTAATGCATTCATATTCAATACACTAGCACCCTGGACACTCTCACTCACACACACACTAACAAATCTACCTAATAGTATGCTCTTAGACAGAGAGGACTGCTATGCAGTAGAACATACAAAGCTGACCTTTGACAATAACCTGAGTTTAGAATTGATCCTGGACAACTGGAGCTGTAAGGTGGTATAACACCAGGACAGGCTATTGCCCCTCCCCACCAGCAGAGGTCCACGTCTCCAGAGCTCATTATATGCACACACCTGGAACACTCTTTCATTGTGAAGTCTTGCCAATCATTGTGTTTGTGTAAATGTTTTGTCTTGTTACTCCCCTGATCATCTATGCCATGTCTGACATTCTGTCCTCTTTTGGATTGGATTGCTTTTTGGTCTGATTTGTACCAGGACAGCCTGGTTAAGAACACTGATCTGCTGTTTATTTGTCTAATTGTCTGTTTGTTTATATTTTACAGCTAGTAAGTCTTCATACTACAATGTGCTACTATGCTACCACTATGTGCTACTATTTTACAATAACAATACAACATAAATGCTATCAAAACATATTGAAATGTTCTCCAGTTTGAAACCTCTACTTACTCTGCAGCCTCCCCAGCCTTCCACTACCATCCGCCTTGGCTCTCCACCACGTCCTGGACTTCCTCACCAGCTGTTTACCAGTGGTTGTGACTGAGCTGCGTTCTCTATGATATGTCGTACTGATTATACTTAATAAACTTTATGTTTTACCTAAGCCTTTTCTTGCGTGCGCGTTATTATTATGTTGACATTTTAGCCTATATGCTCTATCACAGACCTTCTCAAACTATCCATTACTGATTAACATTATGCAAAGTAAAAAATAATTCCTCAACATCAAATTAATTCTCCGACACACCTCACAAAACAATGGGTGAATGGGCAAGTGTGTATGTGCCTGGTGCCCTTTGATGGACTGATGTGACTCCTGGATCCATATTCCTACTTCAAGTCCAGTTTTTCCAGTAGACATTCAGGATACAGTGTGACTCGGACCAGTAAAAGTCTTATTGTATATATGAATGAATGAATGAATGAAAGTATGAATGAATGAATGAGTAAAAGAAATAAAGCTATCTGTTGCAGCAAATGCAGAGCTGTGGCTGCTCATATTTGGGCCACAAAGCAAGAACAAATACAAAATAAAGAATAACTTGTGAAGGCAGGTCACCAGACCTCTCTCTCTCTTTCTTTCTCTCTCTCTCTCTCTCTCTCTCTCTCTCTATCTCTCTCTCTCTCAGTCTCTCTCTCGCTCACTCTCGTGTACATGTCTGCATGTGTGTGTGTGTGTGTGTGTGTGTGTGTGTGTGTGTAATTAGACATGTGTCACTGACCAAAGCTCAGATGAAAGCACTAGGTACTGAAAGAGGAGCCATACCTGGCTGTGTAATGGGCTGCAGAGGAAGCGTATAATAAAGTGTTATTAAGCTGCCACAGCCCCGAAGTGACTACATTATTATTCTGTTCTTTCCTTGTTCCTTTTCCTCTTCTCTGTTTTAACAGGACTCACCAAACAGGACGGACGAACTGCATGCATGGAGCATGAAGAAACTTACAGCTCTCTGAAACTGACATTTCACTCATGTTATTTATATAAATTATTCTGTGTTATTTTATTTTGTCATATATGAATACTTTTTGTTTCTCTTTTTGTTTGTTTTATTTTGTTTGTCATAATTTTCTGACAGTCATCTTGGGAGTGGCTTTTCCACATTCTTTGAGCTTTAGCTGTCAGGGGAAAACCTGAGTGATTGTTCTTATCTAGATGATAAATAAGTTAAAAATAAAATAAAAAAAAACTGAAAGAAAAAATCATTTCTTTTAATTATTAATGCAAGTTAATAATTTATAATGTATAATAATATAGTAAATTGTATTTCATATATAAAGGTAAATATAATATAAAGATAATTTTAAATCTCAGTGTATTTATTTTACTATTATTATTATTATTATTATTATTATTATTATTATTATTATTATTATTATTATTATTATTATTATTATTAATTTATTTTTATTTTTTCCCCCACACATGCTACACTGGCTTTATGGACCTTTACCAACAATGTCCTAGAGCCACCCTGAAGATGAAAAAATGTTATTCTTAAATACAGAAGAAACTTTATGAGGAGCGGTTAAAATATAATCCCTCCTCTGATTAGTTTAGATTTGAATCAACAAGTAAAGTTTATAATTTCTCAGCAGATCCTTCATGATGATTAACAGTGCATATCAGCCAGCTCTTATAGTTGTGTAGAAAACACTGTGCACCTGAATGATTTATTGCCTTTTTTTCAACTGGATTTCAAAAGAACATTGTTATGAGCATAACAGAAACGAAAAAAAAGAAAAAGAAAGGATAGAGATAGACAAAGAAAGATAGATAAATAGAGATGGAGATGTAGGACACTGGAAGCGGATAGATAGAGAATTGAAGAGAGCGTCTGTGTGGCTGTATTATGAATTCCATTGCATCAGTGGGTGACGTTCACACACTGTAGCAGTGTATGGTTGAGTTCTTCTGACAAGGTGAACTTCACGCATCATGTATGTGATGAAAAAGTCTGGTGAACAGGTCAAACCGGCCCCCATCTTTCACTTTCTTTCATCAAAAAAAAAGAAAAAGAAAAACACTTGGTCAATTTAATCTAAAAGCTTACTTTCTTACTTAACAGTTGATAAAGTTTACAATGGTAGCAGAAAGAGAGAGAGGGGGAGAGAGAGAGAGAGAGAGAGAGAGAGAAAGGGAGGGAGAGAGAGAGAGAGAGAGAGAGAGAGAGAGAAAGAGAGTGAGAGTGGGAGAGAGAGAGAGAGAAAGGGAGAGAGAGAGAGAGAAAGGGAGAGAGAGAGAGAGGAGGGTACAAAGCGTGAACTTCTGGTGGTACGAGTTCTGCATGAATATTTTCAAATGCAACATTATGGAAAAAAAAACAACAAAAACCCCCAAAACGGTTTGTGAACCTATGTGTGTGTTTGCATGTGTGTGTGTGTGTGTGTGTGTGTGAGAGAGAGAGAGAGAGAGAATGCCCCCAAACCTTCTGTGTTACTAACCGTGAATGCACACACACACACACACACACTGTGTAACATCAATGCACTTAATCCAGCTACAAAAATCAGCTCTTAAAGAGAATCTTTTCAAATGGTAATATATTTGCCCGGGTGAGTGACAAAAATGGTTTGTGCGTGTGTGTGTGTGCGTGTGTGTGTGTGTGTGTGTGTGTGTGTGTGTGTGTGTGTGCATATGTGTGTGCATTTGTGTGTTTAAACAGCAATGGGTTCGATTTGATAATAATCACTTCCCTACCCTGTGTCAGGGCTGATAAGAGGTTGGGACACCCCCTTCATCCTCTTTTACCCTTTTCTTTTTACTCTTCTACATTCATCCCTTCATCCATCCATCTCTCACCCCGTCTCACTCCATTTACGTCCGCTTTGACCTTTGAACCAGATCCGATGCTGTAATTTATAATAATTAACTTGGGTCGAATATAAAAAAAAATGTCTGATTTGATGCCTCTCAGTTCATTTCTTGCAGTGCAGTACAGCTGGCTATAGGCACACAACGACATAATCACACGGTCTTCACATTTCGAAAAAATGTGGTCACTCTTTCAGACAGAAGCGATAGAATTCTGTCCTTTAATAAAAAGATGCTAATAGAGACATTCACTCATTAAGAAATAAAACATTGAGTATCAGTGCCAGTCATGCTGAAGGACTTCAGCTACTTTAGCTGTAGAATATTTGATTACTTTACTTTCTTACTGTAAGTGTGTGTGTGTGTGTGTCCTGTGCAGGCATGCATAAATATTTCCAAATATGTCTCTCTTTCCTTCCTCCATTTACCATTATTAACAAAAAATTACATCCTTCTAAACTTTCTGGGCTCTTCTCTTCTTTTTAAAAATTTTTTTTTTACTGAATTTATATCCTTTGCCTCATTGCCTCTGTCCATTTCATTCCTTTCTTCTTTCCACTCCGTCTTTATAATCAGCGCTCTCGGTAGTCAACAAATTGAATTAAAGGAGAAAGTTTAAAAACTGAAGCGTCATGTTAATGATTTCATTTTTTCAATTAAGATAAAGAAGCAGTCGCTCACTTGACCCGCGGGCCAAGACGTCACATCAAAGCGACCGGCTCGGGGTTTTGCTCTTAACGTACAGCGTGTGAGCCACATGAGTTCGTTCTCTCTCTCTCTCTTACTGTTTTTCTCAGAATATATGATGGGAATTTTTCTCAACTTTGAGAATGCTAACTGATATACAGCATGGAGATATGCTAACTGATATGCTAAGAGCACTAACTGACTGACTAAGCACTTTCGCTGAAATCTGGAAGGTCTTCCCAGTGCTGATGTGTAGCTTGATTACATTTCATTCCACTTAAACACCCAGCATCTGTAACTCATCTACATGCAAGAATATTTCACACCTTTACAAACCTGGGTTGGAATCCAGGAAACATGATTTATGTTCTCTAAAAACAATCCTCCATTAAGTGTGAAAGCAATGCTCTTCTGAGGCGTCAGGTGACATGACAGATTGAACTTTAAATAGTAAGATATGTCGTCTGCATTAGAGACAAAATGCCAACTCCATTTATGGCATGGAGTAGGAATACAAAAGCAAGTGACGGATAATTCTGTTTAGTGCTTTTTAGCTTTGAATGCATAGATGACTGAAAACCCTCATGAACGTTATGGAGCATATACTGTAAGAGAAAACCGTTAAAGCTATCTAAAATCTGCAGATGTGTGTTACATGTTACTAATCATCCACTAATATGTATTATTATTCATTCATGCTGTTATTTGCAATATTATTATAATTATCTAAATCTCACCAATGGATTAAGATACAACGTTGATGTAGTGAAAAGGCTCCTGGATATGAGTCTGGTTCCTCTTAAGGTTTCTCATTCATATCATTTCAGGAAGTCTTTCCTTGCCAATGTTGCTCTGACTTGCTCATATGGGGATAAAAATATTTTTTTTTAGTGGGTCAAGTGGTTAAGGCTCTGGGTTGTTGATCGGAGGATCGAGGTTCAAGCCCCAGCACTGCCAAGCTGCCACTGTTGGGCAACTAAACAAGGCCCTTAACCCTCTCTGCTCCAGAGGTGCTGTATCATAACTGCCCCTGTGCTCTGACCCCAACTTCCTCAGCTGGGATATGTGAAGAAACGAATTCCGCTGTGCTGTAATGTATGTGTGGTGATAATAAAGGCATCTTGCCCTCAGTTCATTTTAAAATTTTATCATTTATATTCTGAAATGTTCTAGTCCTGTAATGCTGCTTTGTGACAATGTCCACTGTTAAACACAAATAAAATTGAACTAAATTGACGTATACAATTGATTTCTTTTTTTGAGTTAATTTAGAGGGGCTATTGATCCCCCTTCAACCCCCAACCTTTCAATTTGTCTCGCTAATTCTCTTCCGTTAGCTAGCTCTTCCGTATGTTACTTCTACTTCGCAAAACATTATTTTACTTGTCTGAAAAGTTGATGATAAAATGCAGTTTTACTAATTGCTACCTAAGTCGATTGTAAAACAGGATTAGAAGGTCATTTGTTTCGTAAAAAAGTCAAAAAAATACAAGCATCTATTTTTTAAGAAGATTCCTGGAAGCATGACCCGAAGAACGAAATGTCATGGAAGTATGACGTTCCTGACAATCCTGAATCCTGAATTTTTTTTAAAATATTCGAGAAAGGATTTGTAAGGAGATTACTTAACCCCTGGAAAAGTTACCTGAGAAAGGTTTTCACAGTAGGAATGATGTGTGTTAGAAGAGAAGCTCTCGAGTCATACAGCGTTTGTTTGAGTGCTTCACTTAGTTTGCTGTATAGACCGAGCTTAGCATGTTGTAACCCGAGGCATATGTAATGCTAGCTTTATCCTACATGATGATACTTTAAGTATTCTATTACTATGCCATTCACAAAATTTAAGAATTCTGGTTTATATCAGCTGTTATGGATTTCATTTTACTTCTGAATTGGTTTATGTTAAGGTAGATTATTGATACTTCTGATGATCGGTATATGATTATTAGTGCACCATGTGACTTTTCTCTATGTGAGCCACATGTCTTTAGCCACATGTTACCCAGATAATGATAGCGTCTCCTTTTAGATCCAGTTCCTCTCAAGGTTTCTTCCTCATATCGTCTCAGGGAGTTATTTCTCACCACCACTGCCTCTGACTTGCTCATTAAAAATAAATATATTTCATAATTTATATTCTGCATTTTTCTATTCCTGTTAAACTGCTTTGTGAAAATGTCCATTGTTAAAATCACTACACAGATGAAACTGAATTGAATCGAATCAGATGATTTAATGGGAATATTCTTAACGGAATGTAATGCAGTGATTTAATGAAACATTATAGGATAACCATAGTTGTAAAGTAATTTTCGCGATGTCCTTCAGAAGACAAAATCATACATGGGGTTAATCCTGCACATCTTCTTAACGTTCCTCACACTTCTGGAAACATCAGAAATAGTCCCAGTGAAATCAAACCTACTTTCAAAGCTTTCTTCCTACTGACTATACAGTTTTGTTCTCTTTATGCTTTTTTTCTGCAAACAGTGTGACGGTTCTGGTACTCCATGTGTGTCCTAGCCTCCTAAAGTCAGAATGTTGGACACTGAGCTCTAGCTCAGACATGCTCTCTGCATGGCATTGATTGCTTTGCCCCCTACTGAAGGACTTCTAATACCAAATGCTTGCATCTGCCATATTTTTCTCTCTTAATCTTTCTCTTACTGTTCTATCGCTCACATATGACAGAAAAAAAAAAAACGGCCTAGGCTTAGCTAAAATAAGGCATCAAGTTAGCTAACATCTTTAGCTAGCTAACATTAGTCTGAATAGGAAACAAATCACTTGTTTACTGACACTTTAAAACAATGAG
Organism: Hemibagrus wyckioides; assembly: GCF_019097595.1. Lineage (NCBI taxonomy): Eukaryota > Metazoa > Chordata > Actinopteri > Siluriformes > Bagridae > Hemibagrus > Hemibagrus wyckioides. The sequence goes on from NC_080728.1 coordinate 7,643,766, forward strand.
TGTTGGTTATATAATGCTTTAACAGTATTACTTAAGTTTGGTATGTTATGTTAGCCAAGGGCAGCATGGTGGCTTAGTGGTTAGCACTGTTGCCTCACAGCAAGAAGCTCCCGGGTTCGAACAGGCAGGGGCCTTTCTGTGTGGTGGTTGCATGTTCTCCCCGTGTCTGCATGGGTTTACTCTGGGTACTCTGGTTTCCTTCCAAAGTCCATGAACATTAGGTTAATTGGTAATTATAAATTGCCCGTGTGTGGTTGTCTGTCTATATGTGGCCCTGCGATGGACTGGTGACCTGTCCGTTGTGTAACCCCTGTCTTTTGCCCAATGTGTGCTGGGATAGGCTCCAGAAGATCCCTGTGACCCTAATTAGAAATAAAGTGGGTATAGAAAATGGATGGATGTTAGCCATATAGCTAAGACTGAGGAGTTTAAGAAGACAAACATAGCTAATGGTAGCTATAAATTTAATGAATAAATAAACAAATGACAGTTGGTTAGTAAATGATAAAAATCACCACAGATCTCTGTATTGTCATGGTAGCTCCTAAAAGGTACTGAACTACATTTCCCATCAGCCCCAGCATGTCACATATCCTAATTACTAGCACTTGGGACGTGGCACATGTTTTTGCTGCTTAGTTTTAAGTTTTTGTTGTTTTTCACTTCTTCTACTTTCACTTCAAATCTGCACTTGCATCTGTCTCTTCAACTGGACGATCTAACAACTATGAAATTAATAAGCATGTGTTTGGTTGAATGTCAGACAGAAGTAGAAGTATTATTCAGATTTCACTTCATTTAATTTCATTATTTAAGACATTTACCATCAGCTCCGGAATCCTGTCTAGGTATGAATGTCTTAAAGATGTTTAAAAAACAGTAATACTGTGCACTGTCTTGAATTTATGGAGCATTTTTCCATGCGATCATAACAAATCAAACAGTATGACAGCAGTCATTAATATCTGAATTAAATATCACTGAAAATGTCATTGTGGCTTTCTAAATATAAAAATTAGAAATCATATTCAAGATTCAAGATTCAAGGAGCTTTATTGTCATTTCAACCACATATAGCTGACGCAGTACATAGTGAAATGAAACAACATTATGGTGCTACATAAACATACAACAAAGTTCAAACACAAAAAACAACAACACAGAGCTAGGACAGAAGTCTTGTCCTAGCCACATAAAGTCCAAAGTGTGCAGCTAGGTGCAAACAGAGCAAGGACAAGACAGTGCAAAAACAATAAGTACAAAAAGACAACACAAAAACAGGACACTTAGCGCCGAAAAAGAAAAAGAACGTGTAATGAAATGTGAAATGAAATGAAATAAAATGAAATTATGTACAGCTTGAGAAACAGTAGAAAAACCAGGTAACTAATAACATATATGATTGTAACATATATATACAGTATATAGCGACCTGACAACACATAATGTGCAAAAATACAGTAGCAGCGGTTGAGGTAGTGCAAATAGAAATAAACATAAACATAAATATAAACAGTGCAACAAGTAGTGAAGTTATGTGTGTGTGTCCACACAGGTGAAAGAGTGTGTGTGTGTGTGAGAGAGAGAGAGAGAGAGAGAGAGAGAGAGAGAGTTTTTTTTTTATTAATATAATTCAGTAAAATAGGATAACCCTGTTTCTAAGCATAGCAGCTGAAAACTCAAAGCATGTGATTAAACAAATTGAGATACAATTTTATTCAGATAAGTAAAAATACTGGTTAAGTATTATGATTGAGAGAATCCTGGTAGGAAGCAAGACAGCCTGGTTTGGAAACAGCACATGTAGGAGAGGAGGACACCCCAGTGGATGGTATGATCAGCTGAGCGCATCACCTGCACCAAGCTCCCTGACCTGCAGTCGATCTACAGCAAGCAGGCCATTCAGCCCTCATCTAGCACTTAAATTCTAAACTTTTCTGGACTGGTCTGCACAATACAATCTACTTCAAATGGATGTTTACACTAAAACTGCACACATCTTCACTTTATTCAGAATAGTCCTTCTGTCCAGCTATTGATCTGCATTCAAATATATTATATTTTTCATTTTTCCTCACTGTATAGTTGAATTCTATTTTTATTGTAATTTTATTCTCCATATATTTTTATTCTTTGTTGATTCTATTTCTATGACACTGACAGTGGAAAAGCAGTTAACTGCATTGTGTATGCATGTGTATGTGATAAAATTTTAAACATTTTAATGATGACTTCTTGGACCTTTTATCGAGATCAGTACAGAGAAAAAACACGTTCATGTACATGTACATAACCACAATAAATAATCTAGGTTCTGCTGTAAAATATTTCAGCCATGATCCTATGGTTTGTAAGTGTCAAATTAAAATGTATTTAATTATAGATCTAGGTTGTAAATAATCTAAAATAAGAATCAACTCAGCATCCTGGATTCTACACATAACCCAGCAGTGTGTGTTTAAATGAACGGAGTGTGTGTGTGTGTGTGTTTTGATCCAACAGTGTGTTACAGAAATGACTCAAACTGGGTTATATTGTTTTATAGTGAACCCATGTGGCAGATTGTTCCACGTTCCAAAATAACAGTAGTGAGTTGCTGAAAATAAACACTGAACATGCCTGAGAGATACTGAGCATGCCCAGAAAGCTTTGGCTATGCTAGTGAGTTAATGAGCATTACTACTAGGCTTTGCCTGTGTACATGCTCATAAGGCACTGAGTATATCTGACGGTGAGGAACTGTGTGTACACTGATCAGAACATTTCTGAGACATTGAGGCCTATAAAGTATTGATCAGATTTGATTGTGTGGCTGAGGGGTCAGAGATAAGACATCAAGCCTGATGATAGACAGTTACACAATTACATCACTTCTCCACTTTCCACCATGACTACAAACAAAGTGAATAGGAAGACATTTCAGATTTGGCCTAACAATGAGATGGCAGCATTTAATCATGAGCTATATAGAGAAAAAAAGCTATAGGACAGTAAACAAAATGAATCTGAAAATTCAGTAGTCAATTAGCTGGTAAAAATAGCGACAGTATGGATTATGGGTAATTTGCTAAACCATGTATCTTCCACTGGAACATCATGTTTAAACAGTTATGAATCTCTCTCGCTCTCTCTCTCTCATACACACACACACCAGTTGTACGGCTGGATTCAGAGTACAGTGTCAGCCATAACATGCTGCACATGAAGCAGAAAGGGTTAATAGCCTTCCTCAAGGATCCAACAGTGGCATCTTGGAACGACTGAGATTCAAACTCACACCCTTCTGTTTGGTAGCCCAGATTCTTAACCCCTGCCCCGACCATGTGTCACTGTATATGCCCACAAAGAAGGTATTGAACATGTTCCTGAGGAACTACACGTGCCAACATGACACAAAGATGCCAAGAAGACAGAAGAGTGGCAGATGGCACATCTGTAAGACATCTAGCATGCCCCAAAGGCACTGACCATAACTCTGAGACTTTGCCATGAGCAAACCTATAAGGTTATTTGCACGTCACTGAGTATATCCCTCAGGCACTGGGCTTGCCCATGAGATGTTCAGCATGCATGTGAAGTAGCAAGCATACCGATGAGGAACAGATCAAGCCTGTGGGGCATTTCAAACACCCCTCTGGCTCTCCTCTGGCATGGCCGGCTGTCTGGGCTCTGAAATCCTCTCAGTGGGAACACCGTAGGTGCCAGCGCGGTCAGCCGCAGTCCAGAAGTAATCCACAGCGAATTCCGGCAGCGCCTGGGTGCCTGCTGCCAACTCATACACACACACACACGCACACACACACACACAAATGAATGTGCTGCCTATTCTTGCTTTACTTCCCTTTCTCTTGCAAGGTGAACACTCTATTGTCATTTTTTTGTGTATTTTTACTTATACTTCTTCTTTTACTTGTTTTCATCTTTTTTTTCATAATCCATTTTTAAAAGTAATAATAGTACCAAAAGTATTTAACATTTTTAAAGATAATGATTTTAAAATAATTAAGATTAAAGAGGGAATCTTTTCACTCTCTCTCTCTCTCTCTCTCTCTCTCTCTCTCTCTCTCTCTCTCATACTCTTTGTATCTTAAACTATTGGTCTCTTTCTTTCTTTCTTTCTTTCTTTCTTTCTTTCTTTCTTTCTTTCTTTCTTTCTTCCTTCCTTCTCACCATTTGACACCTCTGACACAGAGCATCCTACTCTCTAACCAGTGAGGAAGAGAAACTAAAACCTTATCATCTTACTTTATCACTGCTGTGATGTTTTCTTCCTGACTCATCTCTCTGTTTCTCATCCCAACCTTAAATATCACATACAGTATCTTTATCATTCTTAGAACCTTTGTGTTCTTAGGAATTTTTCATTATTCAAAAATACCTGCTTAGGTTGCGGTGGTATCTCAGTGGTTAAGATGTCGGAGGACTGAGGAGAAGTTCATGAGTTTAAAATTCCACCACTGCCGAGCCCTTGAGCACGGATTTTAACCCTAGACCGCTTAGTTAGTATAAATGAGATAAATGTGAGTGACTCTGGCTGAGGATGTCTGCCAAATCTAAATGTATTTTATTCCACTGAGCATTTTTGATATATTTTAGACACTTTCTTCAACCCTTCCAGGGGAAATATTGTTGTATGTTGCCGTATTTCAACACTGTAGAACAATGGGAATAGGCATGCTGAATTATTTTTTGTCACTGCTCAAGCAGAGGAACATAATTCATTTTGCATTTTAAGAATTAACTGCTTTTTTGATGTTTAAGATTTTATTCTTTCTTTATATCTTCCAAACTGCTTTAAGTTCTCTTTGTAAATTCTTTGCAAATTCCTCATGTCATTGAAATTGAAATTTTGTTATTATTATATTGTTATACGAATATGCCTGTCTCATGCAGAGTTGAGACTGGGGAAATTGAGAGCCATAAGAAACTTAAATGCCATTTGTCTTCGCTAATATTCATGACTGCTATACCTAAATCCACCTAAATTGGTTTTGTATAAATGCTGGAAAGAAAAACCAGGATAAATGGTATATATTGCAGCAGTCTTAAGCCAGTACACTGGTGTTCATTCTGCCAGCAGAATGGGAATGGACTTACAAGACATTTTCAATAAACAAATGAATTATATTATGGCTGCAAATCCGATATAATTTTAGTCAGAACTCTGTTAACTTTCAGTGTGAGATATTTTTCCCTCTGTTAGATAACTTTACACAGAAGTTTAGTGGTTGAAGATAACACCTTCACATTTTAAATATTTATAAACAAGTACATGGGGTGTCTCCGAGACATGGAATGGATTTGATAGCATTATTTACTTTGAAGATATACACAATTTTTCCATGAATATATTGTCCCTAGTAGGCTAGGTAAAAATACAAACAGTTATGAAAGATTAGAAGTTTGTAAAGCACTGAGTGTCTCATAACTAGTCATTAATCACAACTTTGGACTGTGACATGACAAAGAAATACAATGCTGAACACAAAAACAGTGCAATTTCCATTTTTATGGCCTCTGGGAGAATTAATAAAAGAAACTAAATTCATAGAAATGTTGTTTTAAAAAGTTTATTGTTCTATAAACATTGGATTAAACATTAAAGATACTGGAAAGAAGGACAAAAGAGGCAGAGAAGTAATTTGTAGGAATGTAACAGACAGCCAAGTTGCAAAAAAAAAAAAAAAAAAAAACTTTTTTGTTTTAGGATTAAATTCAGCATGTTGTTTTGTGCAACAGTGAAAAGTTTCTAATGTTGTCTGATGCCCTCTAAAACAGTGTATACACCAATCAGGCATAACTTTATGACCACCTGTCTAATATTGTGTTGGTCCACCTTTTGCTGCCAAAACAGCCCTGACCCATCATGCACTGTGTATTCTGACCCCTTTCTATCAGAAGAACCAGCATTAACTTCTTCAGCAATCTGTTGGTTCGGATCACACGGGCCAGCCTTTGCTCCCCACATGATTCAGTAAGCCTTGGCCACCCATGACCCTGTCACCAGTTCACCACTGTTCCTTCCTTACACCACTTTTGATAGATACTGACCACTGCAGACCGGGAACACCCCACAAGAGCTGCAGTTTTGGAGATGCTCTGATCCAGTGGTCTAGCCATCACAGTTTGGCCCTTCGTCAAACTCTCTCAAATCCTTACACTTGTCCATTTTTCCTGCTTCTAACACATCAACTTTGAGGACAAAATGTTCACTTGCTGCCTAATATATCCCACCCACTAAAAGGTGCCATGATGAGGAGATAATCAGTCTTATTCACTTCAACTGTCAGTGGTCATAATGTTATGCCTGATCGGTGTAAAATAGTACCTTTATTTTCGTAGCCTTAATATGGAATGTGGATATACGCAGTGTACCTTTTAATACCATTTTACAGGTAAAGCATTGGAGTATAATTATCTTTTAGATTACACAAAATGTACCATTGAAAGAAAAAGAAAGGTACAATGGACACCATTTTTTTTAATTGCTAGTGTCTAATAATGAATTATTATACAGCCATTTAATAAGCTGAGAGTTTAAATGCACTAAATAAATGCTGGATGCATACACAATTTCTTGCTAAATAGGGTACAGAATAGAATGGTACAGAATTTCTTACTGGAGTACCTTAGTACCTTTAACATGTGATGTGGAGACACATAGTGTACCATTTAAGATAATATGAAGGTAAATAATTGGATTGTATTTAACTTTTAAGTAAAGTCACATTATGAACATGGACCTTATTATGTGGAAAAAAATACAAAAAAATGAAGAGAAAAGAAAGGTACGTCTGACTCTTGTTTTAATTTTCTAGAATGCATTTCCATACAGAGGTTTAGGAGCCATTTACTAAACTGAGAGTTTAAACACACTAATGTGGTTTAAAAAACGCTACCCAATGTTAAATAGGAAAGACGTTGCTCCGCCCCTTCAGCTCTGATGCCACCTGCTCCTTGGTTGTAGATCAGCTGGCTTGTTTAGTTGGGACCGATCTGATTTTCCATCTTTGTTTTTGCCGTGGAAATGCAGGGAATGGTTAGAGATTCAAAGTTGTGACAGTGGAAAAGCCTTACGTGTGTTGTTTGGCTGATCCGCTGACATATACACAGCGCTAAATTGTTTTTGAGAGGTTTAAGTTTGATGAGTAGCGTATGGTTCGGTACACAGAAATATGATCTTTATTAAATACGGATGGCCCTGGCTTGAAAGATTCGGTGGAAAAAGGGCGCACACACCACACGCATGATTTTCACTGGAATGGCGCAGCGGTGTGTATCCGTTTGGTATCTAAACCTGCTGACGGTTGCTGTATTTGTGTATGTTAAGACTGAAGCTTGAAAAAAAGAAAGCATAGGGAGGACCTCTGGTGTGCAAACACACACACACACACATATGCCAAGTGAGGGTGCATTCAAATAGGTTAGGTGTTGTACATGACTGTGTGTGTGTGTGTGTGTGGTTGTGGTTATGTCTATCCCTTTTGCATTGTGATATACCTCATTTGTTTATTTCAGTTGGCTACGTTGGGATCCCCCGCTACTGTTCTCAAATATTCCTCCTGGCTGACACACGTACACACACACACACACTGCAAGCCTGAACAGGGTGACATAGGCCAACTTCAGGTTCAGTCACTCAGCTGAGGCCTGTCTCTGTTGCAGGGGTTTGTATAATATGTCGACTAATGCAGTGTGTTCTGGCGCCAGCACTCTGTGTGTGTGTGTGTGTGTGTGAGAGAGAGAGAGAGAGAGAGAGAGAGAGAGAGTTTGTGTGTGTGTGTGTTGCTGCGTATGGTCCATAATGTGTTTATATAACATCCTTCACATTCCTACACTAAGAGCATTTCCATTCTCCCACACTCCCTCCACCTAGACTCCAATCTCAAATGACATGCAGACACACACACACACACACACACACACACACACATAGTATTATTGTAATGTGAAGCATAATCATACAATCAATGATGTAACATATACAGCAAGTAGGTCAAACCTGACATGTGTACTAGTGGTTTTAGTCTTACAGAATAATAATAATTATAAATATTATATATACTAGCTTTCAATTATTTCTCTCTCTGTATATAAGTAAAATCCAGGAAGTAACTCCAGCGTAAATCAGTAAAAATTCAGTGTAATATGCAAAGTTTCCAGAGAATCAGGAAGTTACAGACCAGTTTGGCTACAGTGTTCAGTGTGATGTACAGAGAAAAAAGACTTAATCCTATGAACACAATCCCAACTGTGAAGCATGGGAGTGGTGGCATTATGTTTCACTGGAAAAGGGACTGGCACACTGGAAGATAGTTTGTGTACAACAAGAATTTATTTGACATAGTTAAGAAAACTCCATCAGGATAGATAGATGGATCCATCCTGTATCATCATAACACAGGTCAAGCTAAACAGAAGACTGGATATTAGCTAGAACATTAGATACCAGGATGTGCTGTTATAAGAAAATAATCATTGACACATTTATTTATAATACATTGACCAGGCATAACATTATGACCACCTGCCTAATATTGTGCTGGTCCCCCTTTTGCTGCCAAAACATCCCTGACCCGTCATGCACTGTGTATTCTGACACCTTTCTACCAGAACCAGCATTAACTTCTTCAGCACTTTAAGCAACAGTAGCTCTTCTGTTGGAACGGATCACACGGGCCAGCCTTCATTCCCCACGTGTATCAGTGAGCCTTGACCGCCCATGACCCTGTCACAGGTTCACCACTGTTCCTTCCTTGGACCACTTTTGATAGATACTGACCACTGCAGACCGGGAACACCCCACAAGAGCTGCAGTTTTGGAGATGCTCTGATCCAGTCGTCTAGCCATCACAATTTAGTCCTTGTTAAACTCGCTCAAATCCTTACACTTGTCCATTTTTCCTGCATCTAACACATCAACTTTCAGGACAAAATGTTCACTTGCTGCCTCTAATACATCCCACCCACTAACAGGTGCCATGATGAGGAGATAATCAGTGATATTCACTTCACCTGTCAGTGATCATAATGTTATGCCTGATCGGTGTATATCACCGTGCGTGATTTATTTCACTCATCAGGATTTATTTAACATAGTTAAGAAAAACTTATCCCTGACCCTAGCTCTATCTTCAAGCAGAACCATCATCCTCAGCCTTCAAAATAGCAAAAAATGAATGACATCAAGACAACAGAGCAAAATGATCAGGAGTGGACATCACAAGGCCTGATGTAAAATCAGAAAATTTGTGGATGGAAATTCAGAAAAAAAAAAACAAAAAAAAAACAGAAGACGGAAAAAAACCAAAGACCTGACTGAGTTACATGAGCTGTGTCAGGAGGAATGGGCAAAAAAATTCCAGCAACGTTTTGTGAGAAGATTGTGAAAGCTAGTCCAAGCGTTTGACTCACGTTCAAAACAATTACAAGGCACTGAATGCTACCAAAGTGCATGTAAACTTCTGATCCACTGAAATCTGATATAGTAAATAAAAGCTAAAATGTAACACACACACACACACATTCCATACACTCGTACACTGTGGTACACAGACACTTTTTTTCTGCTCTCTACAGGAAGTGTCGGGTGCCAGCCGGGTGAGGAGCACTTTCAGTTTTGGCACTTTAATCCGTCTCTTGTCCCCTTCATCTGTCTCTGTCACATTCCTCATCTCTGCATCATGTCCCACTCAACAGTTTGGACAGTCTGCAGCGATGCTGCTGCTTCTGGAAGAAGGCTGTTTATTTATTTACTTTAGATTGCACTAGAAGGGATTTTTGAGACAAATATATACGAGACAAAAAGCACACACACACACAAACGTGCACACATGGCCGTCTTTTATGGTGTCTTAGCCGAGGTATAATGCACCGCACTCCCAGCCAGACGCATAAAGCAGCTGCCAGCACATGTGTGTGTGTATTCTGCCATGGAGAGGGGTCCGCTCAGCCGTGTTTTGGAGAGAAGGGGCAGCTCTTTGTGGCCATGCCAGCCTCGCCACACTGCCCATCCTTCCATGCCAAACGTGCTTCTGTTTGCATCTGTTGCATTGGAATGGACATCTCTCTCTCTCTCTCTCACTCTCTCTCTTTCTCTCTCTCTCTCTCTCTCTCTCTCTCTCTCTTTCCATCTTTGCCAGGGGAAAAATCCAGCTCCATTTTGGTTCATCTGCCTCTGACCCCATCTGAGTGACGGCCATCTTGGATCGCTGGCAGCCGACACTGGAATGAAACAAGAATTTTTTTTCTTCTCCTCTCTTTCCCAGAGTAGGGTGAAGAAAGGGAATGTTTATTTTGTGAGTGAAAAACACACATGGCGCCCATTCTGTTGAAATGCAATCGTTCTTTTTTTCAAACAGATAGAAAGCGAGAGACACGACAAAAAAAAAAAAAAAAAAAGAAGGCAGGAGGACGGGCAGAGAGAACAGCGGCTAATCCTGTGGGTTTGACAGAGACGAGAGTAGCAGCGCGTGCCAGCCGTTGCTGACTCCCTTGGATCTTTCGCTTCTCTCAGACTCTCACACCGATCCATTCACCCTGCCTTTGTGCACACACATTGTACAAACATCTCTCACACACTCTCCTGTCAGAGGCTCGTAATGAGGTCTTATTAAGCTCTTTTGCTGTGGAGAATAGAGGTTGTCACTAAACACAGGGCTGACATTGCTCACGTCCCACAATCCAACGGGGCAAATGAATCCGCACGTGTTACGCATCCCGCGAAAAGAGCGTAATGTTTATTCTATTATCCTCTCTATATCTCTCTGTCGCCCTGACATGCTTAAAATTCCTGTCAGTGTGGGTGCCAGATTCACCTGCTACCTGCCGTATAAGGCGCTTTATTAAATTTGAGAGGGGAAAAATGGGGTAAAAAATGATTTTATTTATTTATTAATTTAATCGCAGACAGGGCGTCTTGGCACTGCTATCTGCTCCTCCACAGGCACAGCCCTATCCCGCGCACCCACGCGATACACTCGCTGCTCTCCGATAACCGGGCCTCTCTCTGTGCATGTGTGTGTGTTTGCTTGTGTGTGTGTGTGTGTGTCGTGCCCTATGTGTTTTCCACAAAAGATGATGACTTTGTGCTTCCTGAATCATTTCTTGACAATGTGTCAGTCAGAACGATGGATCTACAGAAGGATGAGATTACAGCACATTCAGGAATATTCTAATCCCAACCTCGGATGCAGGATTAATATGTAAACAGCTGCGAATCTCTGTGTGTCTGTAAAATCAGAGAAACTTGGAGACATTTTTATTCTGTTCAGGATTCGTAAGGCACTCTAAGCCAAGCCTAGCTCCAGTCCTGCCGAGTTTATCCTTATAACAACTAACTAGTGTGTTGGATCTTGTGGATTGGTGTATAGATCAATCCTCTATCATTGTAAAGCTAAACAGACCAGATATTAACGTGAACATTAAAGGGTGTGCTGTTATAAGAAAATAATCATTGACACAGCAATGTGATGTCACCCTGAAGTTCATTACTTCTAATATAATATAATATCATGTGATTTTATTTCTCTCATCATACAGCATTTTATCACACTTGACCCATAACACACATACACTTGACTCTCCCCAATATAATAAACACTTCCTTGCCTCTCTATGATTTTTTTTATTGTAATTGCTGCTAGAACCTTCGCTCCAAAGCTGAAATAATAAAATACTGAAGTAAAAATTGAGTCAATGCCTTTTCTTTTCCCCAGTGCCTCTTCATCTGCTTGTGAATGGAGATTGATCACGTGCCATCACGTGACAGAAACATCCAGGTTTAAAGAAATCTCGTTCCTCCAGAGTTTATTTTATCGCTGTCTGTTTTAGCACAGAGGATCGTTCCATTGATTCATTTGATTGATTCATCGTCTGTAATCAAACTAACATAACCCAATACAGGTATTACTTTTGAGGAATTATATTTACAACAAAAATATACGTCTTAAAATCTGTCACTTATTTGGAAACTTTTCAAATAGCTTAGTTTATTAATCACAACTAATATTCAGACATTTTGGCACATACCTGGGAATGTTATGATATAAAATCCTTTCCTGAGATTCTTCATAATCTTCTATGTTGAAGATATTGATATCTCAGTATGCGTTATTCCATTAACAACTGTTATTACTGTACTAAGCATGAGCAGATAGATGAAGCCACAAGGAAATCCGTGGTATTATATATATATATATTTTTTGACCACACACTGCACTTTCTCAGCGCTGAAACTTTTTTAAACAGATTAAAAGTCAGGAATCAGGAAAATCAGATGCACTAGAATCAGGGATCTCTCCGTGTGATGCAGCGGTTTGGCGAGTGTGCTTGTAGGGTGGAAGATTAAACTGTGTGTGTATGCGCTGATGCATTGAGCTTGTCAGAGAGAAATCCTTTCTACCCACCGCTATCACTTCTGAGATACAGAAAGTCCTTAATCCTGTGCATACACACACCCACATTGCTCACATTCACATTGACAGAAGAAGTCAAGATTCTCCTTTTCTTTTGCAGGCATCTGTTGGCCAGTAGGCAAATTCAGCTATTCAGCTACAATTTACTTGATTTTTTTTATTTTTTATTTCCAAATGAAAACCATCTTAAATAATCCTGACAACCTAAACTGGTTCAATTTGAATCCCTCTACTGCAATATTCATGAGATGCTTTCCTGATCAATGTAATAGTCTACTACCACTACTACTACTACTAATAATAATACTAATATTATTAAAAATAATAATAGCTCCCATTCTTTCATGTTTAAACTAAACATATGCAAATATAACCATTAAACTTGGACAGAAAGACAGATGTGTACAAGTTTAAAAAAAGAGCCAAAGGAGCTTCATTAAGCAAAACCCAGAGGTAAAATATTCCAAAATTCAATTGCGAAATCAACACAGAAACCATTTGCATCAAATCAAAAAGGGAAATTATGCGTCAAATCAAGAAACCAGAAGATTAATAAATAGTCACTTTTCCCCTCCTACATAAAATTGTTTCACTAAATGGAAATTCATTTTTTCCACCGTTACTTCCCAGATATGTCAGTAAGTGTTTAATTAAAAGCCTAAGGCTTTTGGTCCAGCTATGAAGAGATAAAAAAACGATCAGAGATCCACTCAGATTTACTCAGACATGTTAACTAGGAGGTGGCTAAACCTTATTTCAGTATCTAAGGCTAGAAAGTGTAATGTTAAACATGTTTAAGAGGCTATTCTCATACAATAATACTAACGCCTGTATGTTAAATTAATGTTAGCCATTTCTGACAATTGAAATCAATTCAGTTCCATTTTATTTGTATAGTGACATTACATACACAAAGCAGCTTCACAGAATTATATAAAATGGTAAAATTATCCCTAATGAGTAAGCCAGAGGTGATGGCGGTGTGGAAAAAACTTCCTGAAACGATATGTGGAAGAAACCTTGAGAGGAACCAGACTCGAAAGGGAAGCTTTCTTCATTTGAGTGACACCAAAGTGTGATTATAAATCATTTCCTTTCTATAACTGTCTACTGTATGGACAAAAAGTGCAATTATGTAAGCAGGAAATTCCTTCTAGTTTTAATATGAAGTCTAGCTTGTTGACGTTGAAGTGAAACAGATCGCCGAAATTTATTTATATGTTTTTCCTTGATGTTACAGTAGGAATACTGGGCATGCACAAGTGTACCCAGTCCATCACAGGGACCCACACAGACACTGTGAGTACATGAGATACTCCACACAGACATTAACCTGAGTAACCTCAGTATCAAACCAGGCAGCATGGACAACGCTACCTGTTGCATCTTACTCAGGAATGAATAAATAAATAAATAAATAAATAAATATTTATATTCATAATTAGCATGAACTTGCAAATAGACATGAGAGTCAAATTCTCACATGAAAATGTGATTTAATATATTTTTATTTTATTTTACACAGTTCCCAAATCTGGCTCTATCAGAACACAGTAGAGAGAAATCCCCAAAGGCAAATCTCTGCATAGATGCTGCCAATCAGCTCCTGTGATCAATAACTCTTATCTGAACCATTCTGTATCACACTCAGGTATGGTAATCCAGCTACATGAACACACACACACACACACACACACAATCATGCAGACAAGCAGAGACACTGCAATTGTACAATTTGGAGAGATAACGTTTAGGGTGATAAGGATGTGGGACCCCCTTCTCTCTCTCTCTTTCTCTCTCTCTCTCTCCCTCTCTCTCTCTCACACACGCACACACACTCACACAGATCATTATGTCGCGTAAATGATTTTCCTTCATGTTGTTTAGCCTAGATAATTATTAGTCGTGTGTGTGTGTGTGTGTGTGAGTCATGAGTTAGTTTAATTTCAAGCACAGAGTGCTGGCTGGACACTTCTCTAATTAAATTGTCAGTAGGCAGATGATTACAACTTGCGAATGAGGTATGAGCTCAGGGTGCTTTGTATATGTGTGTGCAATAGAAAAATCTGGCCAGTTAGCTGCCTGTCAGAATGGATAAACAATAATCCAGCAGTATTTCTTTACTTGTCACGGCAGAGTAGACGTGAGTTAACCTTACACAGGTGTCATTCCAGTTTCTGATCCCTCAGGAAAAATAGCGAGGATGGCATAACTCGGTAATGACGGGCGATTAGTGTGTTACACCCTCATCTTCACTCTCACACCCTCACACACACACACACACACACATGAGCACTTTGTAAATGTAAGACAAATCAACATGTCATTTATTTCAGCCAGTGTAACAGCTCCATAAATTGTGCCTTCTTTTCACCTTGAGTTACAGAACTGTAATTAAGTTACAGCTTAACATCATCCTGTGGTTTGTGTTATTTATGAGCATGGTTCAATAGTATAGTTTGGAAAAGCAGACAGTAAATATGAATGCTAAACTAGTTGCTTTAAAGGTAATGTCTCTTACTTCTCTTACTATCAACCCCCTATAGCTCCAGTGCTGAAATCATGTCTTGGTAAATTAAATATTTTATACATTTTTATTACATTTTTATTCAAAGTATTCCTTAATTGCGTCGTTTCATCCGCCACATGTAACAGCTCTAGAAAACCTTCCATGTTTTGCCCTATACTGTAGATTAACTAAGTTACAGTTCAGCACTACTCTGCCTTTCAACCTCAGCGCTCTTATTTATTATCACTTTCCGACCTTTAACTCTATTTTAATAATCCTGGAGGCACTTCGAAAGAATATTCAGTTTGTACTTACCCTGATTAAAATATTAATCTGCTCAAATAATCCAGCAAAAAAAAAATAAAAAAAATAAATAAATAAATAAAAAATGTGCAGAAGGAGAGATGATTATTATTTTCGTAAGGCTGCCTGACAAAAACAGTGTAATCGCATTCCAAGCTATGGGAGGATGAGCACAGAGATAATTGAATCCTTAAGTGCGACGGCTGATAAAGTGAAAGATTAATTTATTAAGTGTAAAATTGTATTTCTCTGCCGCTCAGACTGGTGCTATGGAGTCTTGATAGGAAAGAAGGTACAGGGAATATTTGCGTACACATTGCTGTGTGTGTGTGTGTGAGTGTGTGTGTGTGTGTGTGTGATCAATATAGTAGATCTTTTTCTCAATCTATCAGTCTGCAATCTGTGTAAATGGTGACATATTTACAGCTCTGTTACAGAACGTCACATAGACAGTATGTTAGGAGCTAGAAGCACGCCACACGTATAGCAGGGTGTCTTCTCGCACGTCTTGTCACTATCAGCCAAATATCTGTCATTCTTCAGCTTGGGGTCGCAAATGGGTGAATTGATCTTACATCACATCACAGCTTGATTTTCTGTGTTTAACAAGTCTACGTTAACATACAATAATATATATATACGCTAATTATGATAAATAAGTGTACTTAACCTATGTATTCATTTATATACACTGATATCTAACTGATTTACACTGATCAGGCATAACATTATGAGCAGTGAGAGGTGAAGTGAATAACACTGATGATCTCCTCATCATGGCACCTGTTAGTGGGTGGGATATATTAGGCAGCAAGTGAACATTTTATTGTATATAGATGATTACACACACATATATATTAAAAACATGCTAAAAAGCACATGATGAAGGTGTGTTGTCATAGGGAAGTAGTCAGCTATATGACTTGACACAACTTCAAGCAATCGTCTCTTAAACCACAGCAACTTTGGCGATTATGCCACACAACATGTACACTTTTTAAAAGATTATAGTTCTTTTGAACGATGTGGAATATCCACAAAACTTGTGTGTTCCTCGTTTATTGCTAAAGCTCCCAATATAGCAGCTGTCTTTCTCTCACCCAAAACTTGCAGGTTATCAAGTTACCAAGAAATTTCTTCATCAAATCATTTTATCACGTTCTGAATACTCTCTGAATTGTCACCTGTTTAATATTTATTATCCTTATGATCCTCCATTGTATGGAGGAAATGTAGTGTTTGTTATTACTGTGGAAATGATCATAGGATTTGTCTTGCAGCCAGAAGTGCTGTCTGAATCTAATCAATACATTCTGACCAAAAAAATTCAACAGTTTTATTTTAAACCATTCAAACAATTCAAGCACAAGGGGTAAAAGTTTCAGGATTAAGATGTTTGATCCAGGGCTAAACAGTGGCTCTCTGGCAGGCCTGGAATTCAAACCCACAACTTTCCCATCACTAATGCAGAGCCTTCACCACAGAGCGTTCCTAAGTTCAAATAAAAACACTCTAATGCTATATTTTTAAGATTTTTGGCTGCTGAGTAGCGCAGCTGTCAAGGGTTTTGTTTGGAAATGAGTTTGAATCCTGACAGTGCCACACACACACACACACACACACACACACACTAGCTTGGTAGAAAGTATAACTGGCCCTGCTGTATGGCTGGAAAGGACTACTTTTCTTTTTTTCTATTAAAGTGAACGATTAGTGGCTCATGTTCATGATTTAAGCTGAAATAATTAGAAAGTTAGCAGTGAAATGTGTTATATATATACATATACATATATTTATATGATTACAAAATAAATGGGAGTTGATTTAATCTGACACAAGCACATGCAATCACAATGACTTCAAATAAATTCATTGGATTTAATACACCCATTTTAAATATTCATACAAAACTGCATGTATTATTTTAAGGTACGTTTCTATGTGTCACTAAGTAAGTGAAAAACAAAATTGCATCATGCACTGGGATACTGATTTCTATTTCTGAGAACAAAAAAGGAAAAAGTATAAAAGTATTAAAGCTGTATTGTTTCATTTTCTTCCCTTTTTGTTTGCCTGCAAGCGTACAACCTTTGCAAAGAAAAAAAAAGAAGAGAGAGTCAGAAGCAGAGAGATAACGAGTGAGCGGAGGAGAAATGGTAACAGAAGATGGAGAAAGAGAGAGTGGTGCGTGTCAGTGCATCAAAAGCAAAAAATAAACAGTTTTAGCTGAAAGGATAAAATATCTCCGGCTTAGGAGAACTAAGTCGGAACAGGGAGGAGGATAAAGCATGTAAATATCCTTCTGTTTACCTGTCTCCACACTGGAAATTAATCACACACACACACACACACACAAATGCAGGCACACACAGTGTCAGTGTGTGTGTTTACCTGTCTGTGTGCCTCACATTAATCATGGTGGTGGTGGGGAGGGGAACAGGGGTGGGGGGCTGCTTCACTGAAAACCGCTCTAAGAGCTACCAGTTGGCACCGTTTTGTTTTGGTTAGGCTACAGCATGACGGATGGACCTTTAACTGCACACTGAAAGACTGCCAGCTGAGATTGAGAGCCCTGCGACACCAGTGTGTGTGTGTGTGTGTGTGTGTGAGAGAGAGAGAGAGAGAGAGAGAATGACCAGTAACTTTGGTAAATATGTCTACTCCTTTCTCTTTTTCCTTTGTCTTATGTTACAAAATGTGTGTGATTTCTCTCTCTCTCTCTCTCTCTCTCTGTGTGTGTGTGTGTTGGTTTTAACACATTATCATCGCCTCAGTGTAAAAGTATATTGTATTTGCTTGCTTGCTATCTATTTCTTCCCAAAAACTTTACACATCTTATACAAATCCTAATTAAAAAGGAAGGTTACAAATCCCAGAGCTGGAAAGAATACAGTGTGAAGGCAAGCATCATACTTTGAGGTACAAATAGCATATTAAAAGTGATTCATTTACAATATAATTAACAATCTAGTTTATTGATAACAATATATATTTCTAAATGGATCAGAATTAGAATTTCTTGTGTGATTATTGTCTAGTGTGTGTGTGTGTGTGTGTGTTTGTCCATGATTGTGCATGTGTGTACAGTACTACACACACCTCTAAGAAGCAAACTTTAAAGACCCCAAACATGTCTTAGTTACATTTGGGGTTGTGTGATTTAGGCCATAATGCTTGGTAAGAGTTTTGTGTGTGTGTGTGTGTGTGTGTGTGTGTGAGAACTTTTGCTTTCTCATCTGCTCTAATGTTGAAAGCTCTGTCATGGTGTGCGTATATGTGTGTGTGTGTGTGTGTGTGTATGTGTGTATGATACCCTAGCTGCAGAAAAATCACCCGAACTAAAGAACAGTGCGTAGAGCTACCTACCTCTGCTTCCCCTCATAAGATCTTTACCTGCTGATTATTTTCTGGCTTCATCTGGGCTTAAACATGGCTCTGTGTGCAGGAGAGAAAGAAGAAGGAAGTGTGAAGCGCTGTGTTTGGATTAGCGCTGAGTGTATCTGTTCAGCGGGGAGCCATCTCAAGTCTGCTCATTATCATAGCATTTCTCATACCTGCCTCATTAATTTTTTAAGGGTAGAATGGTTTAATTTAATATCTGCTGGTGGTTTAATCACTCGCGGCTATAAGAGTGTAGAGCGGATCAGAGGCATACTGTTTGCACACATTCTTACTTCCTCAGGAGTGGAGAGAAATGTGAGGTAACTGTTCAATCTGCCTTTATACTGCTAAATAACACACACACAATCTCTCTCTCTCTCTCTCTCTCTCTCTCTCTCTAGCACTTTGGTTATTTAAAGGTAACTCATCTTAGTTTCCCGTTTTTTTTTTTGTTTTTTTTTTAGTCTAAGTTCTCTGTTATATTTATAATGTCATAGGGTTTGATGTTCTTGCTTGTACTTTAAGTAGTTCATATTATAATAACAAATAGGTTGAACTACAGCAATCCTTTTTTATATTAAACCTTTAAGCTAGCCGCTACACGTCGGCTAACACACAAAGCTAATCCGAATGAATCCAAACTGACTCCTTGTCATGTTTAATACATACTTTCTTCTTGTACCAATTTTCTCTCACAGGTTTTTTTTTTCGTTGTTGTCAAGTTTGTGATTCACAGGTCAGCAATTAGCAATGTTTCCATTAGCGATGGTCCTCTTTTTTAATTTATATATTTTTTTTGCTAATTCCTCACAAAGCGTGTCATAAAACATCCAACTTCTGTCTTCTTACCTCACATCTCAGCAGGGAGGTTCACTTTCTAAACTCCTGCATGAAATGGAAGACTTTGATGAAGCTTAGAATCGAAAGAGAACGTAGCTTAACGATTAGCTTGACAAGGTTGCTTCCGATGGTGCTGATGGGAGCTAAAGGACTGAGTGCTGGTCCTTGCTTCTCTCATTGTGTCTCCATAACTTTAAAAAGGAAACTAATCCAGAGTGCCCTAATTGCGTTCCACCTCCCAAATGAGGCCTAATCCTCTCCCGGTGCATTGTGGTATATATGGCTACACTTCCACTGCTCTCATAATGAGTTTTTAAAAGACATAATGCCGGTCTATTAAACGTTTTTTTTCTTTTTCTTTTTTTCTTTTTTGAAAGTCTCTCTTAAAAAAAGGACAGTTTGTCTTTGCAGGCATCAGATGTCACAGCAGGATGACGTTGGATTAAGCTTTCATTCTGGAGACGCACCATTATTGCAGCACCAAATTGGCAGATTGATTGAGACTTTTAATTAAACTCCAATGATTATAGTGGGAATCTGAAATGGAAAAGAGAAATAAAGTTCATTTCATCTGACTAATTATCAACCCAATGTCACCATCAGGCCCCACAGGTCCAAAAATACATTCTAGTAACGTGTTTAAAGGGCAATGGACCGCTTCCGTTCCTTCCATAGCACTGTCTTGCTAATGCCAAAGTATAATTCCTCATTCCATTCTACAGATTCTTTTTTTGAATAGACGTAGATCAAGAGGCATGATTATAATGTGACTATTAAATGGAACAGAAAGATTTAAAGTTCATTTCATTGGACCAATTATTAGCTAGACACAAGAGACACATTGGCTCGACGATCAAGCTGCAGCAGTGAAAAAATACATTCTTTTTACATGTTTAAAAGGAAAAGTTGCAGCGTAAAGACGGCTGTAAATTTACAGTATTTACATTAAAGTATTTATTCAGTTATTTGTTCATTGAACTGTTGAAGATTGGGCATTGTTTTCCCCAAGAAAATTGCCACACACAGTTATATACAGTACAAAACTTAAAATGAAACTCATGGATAGTTCTTCTTAGAATGTGTATATAGATCAGCTAAAAATAATAAACTAATTCCAAAATAAGAGTTTGATGAATAGAAATCATGAAAAAAACATAATATAAAATAAAAAAAACAATAAGAAGAATAAGAAAAAAATGAATATGATGTGTAATAGTGTTACATGTAGTAACAGTAGAATATGATGTGTAATAGTGTTACATGTAGTAACTGTAGAATATGATGTGTATTTTGTTATGTTACATGTAGTAACTGTAGAATATGATGTGAATTTTGTTATGTTACATGTAGTAACAGTAGAATATGATGTGTAATAGTGTTACATGTAGTAACAGTAGAATATGATGTGTATTGGTGTTAAATGAAATAACAGTAGAATATGATGTGTATTGGTGTTACATGTAATATAAGTAGAATATGATGTGTAATGGTGTTACATGTAGTAACAGTAGAATATGATGTGTATTGGTGTTACATGTAATATCAGTAGAACATGATGTGTAATGGTGTTACATGTAGTAACAGTAGAATATGATGTGTAATAGTGTTACATGTAGTAACAGTAGAATATGATGTGTAATGGTGTTACATGTAGTAACAGTAGAATATGATGTGTAATGGTGTTACATGTAATATCAGTAGAATATGATGTGTAATAGTGTTACATGTAGTAACAGTAGAATGTGATGTGTAATGGTGTTACATGTAATATCAGTAGAATATGATGTGTAATAGTGTTACATGTAGTAACAGTAGAATATGATGTGTAATAGTGTTACATGTAGTAAAAGTAGAATATGATGTGTAATAGTGTTACATGTAGTAACAGTAGAATATGATGTGTAATGGTGTTACATGTAGTAACAGTAGAATATGATGTGTAATAGTGTTACATGTAGTAACAGTAGAATGTGATGTGTATTGGTGTTACATGTAGTAACAGTAGAATGTGATGTGTATTGGTGTTACATGTAATATCAGTAGAATATGATGTGTAATGGTGTTACATGTAATATCAGTAGAATATGATGTGTAATGGTGTTACATGTAATATCAGTAGAATATGATGTGTATTGGTGTTACATGTAGTAACAGTAGAATATGATGTGTAATAGTGTTACATGTAGTAACAGTAGAATATGATGTGTAATAGTGTTACATGTAGTAACAGTAGAATATGATGTGTAATGGTGTTACATGTAATATCAGTAGAATATGATGTGTATTGGTGTTACATGTAGTAACAGTAGAATATGATGTGTAATAGTGTTACATGTAGTAACAGTAGAATATGATGTGTAATAGTGTTACATGTAGTAACAGTAGAATATGATGTGTATTGGTGTTACATGTAGTAACAGTAGAATATGATGTGTATTGGTGTTACATGTAATATAAGTAGAATATGATGTGTAATGGTGTTACATGTAGTAACAGTAGAATATGATGTGTAATGGTGTTACATGTAGTAACAGTAGAATATGATGTGTAATGGTGTTACATGTAGTAACAGTAGAATATGATGTGTAATAGTGTTACATGTAGTAAAAGTAGAATATGATGTGTATTGGTGTTACATGTAATATAAGTAGAATATGATGTGTAATGGTGTTACATGTAGTAACAGTAGAATATGATGTGTAATGGTGTTACATGTAATATCAGTAGAATATGATGTGAATTTTGTTATGTTATATGTAGTAACAGTAGAATATGATGTGTAATAGTGTTACATGTAGTAACAGTAGAATATGATGTGTATTGGTGTTACATGTAGTAACAGTAGAATGTGATGTGTAATGGTGTTACATGTAGTAACAGTAGAATATGATGTGTAATGGTGTTACATGTAATATCAGTAGAATATAATGTGTAATAGTGTTACATGTAGTAACAGTAGAATATGATGTGTAATGGTGTTACATGTAATATCAGTAGAATATAATGTGTAATAGTGTTACATGTAGTAACAGTAGAATATGATGTGTAATAGTGTTACATGTAGTAACAGTAGAATATGATGTGTAATAGTGTTACATGTAGTAACAGTAGAATATGATGTGAATTTTGTCATGTTACATGTAGTAACAGTAGAATATGATGTGTATTGGTGTTACATGTAATATCAGTAGAATATAATGTGTAATAGTGTTACATGTAGTAACAGTAGAATATGATGTGTAATGGTGTTACATGTAATATCAGTAGAATATAATGTGTAATAGTGTTACATGTAGTAACAGTAGAATATGATGTGTAATAGTGTTACATGTAGTAACAGTAGAATATGATGTGAATTTTGTCATGTTACATGTAGTAACAGTAGAATATGATGTGTATTGGTGTTACATGTAATATCAGTAGAATATGATGTGAATTTTGTTGTTATATGTAGTAACAGTAGAATATGATGTGTATTGGTGTTACATGTAGTAACAGTAGAATACGATGTGTAATAGTGTTACATGTAGTAACAGTAGAATATGATGTGTATTGGTGTTACATGTAGTATCAGTAGAATATGATGTGTAATAGTGTTACATGTAGTAACAGTAGAATATGATGTGTATTGGTGTTACATGTAGTAACAGTAGAATATGATGTGTATTGGTGTTACATGTAGTATCAGTAGAATATGATGTGTATTGGTGTTACATGTAGTAACAGTAGAATATGATGTGTATTGGTGTTACATGTAGTAACAGTAGAATATGATGTGTAATAGTGTTACATGTAGTAACAGTAGAATATGATGTGTATTGGTGTTACATGTAGTAACAGTAGAATATGATGTGTAATAGTGTTACATGTAGTAACAGTAGAATATGATGTGTAATAGTGTTTCATGTAGTATCAGTAGAATATGATGTGTAATAGTGTTACATGTAGTAACAGTAGAATATGATGTGTAATAGTGTTTCATGTAGTATCAGTAGAATATGATGTGTAATAGTGTTTCATGTAGTAACAGTAGAATATGATGTGTAATAGTGTTACATGTAGTAACAGTAGAATATGATGTGTAATAGTGTTACATGTAGTAACAGTAGAATATGATGTGTATTGGTGTTACATGTAGTAACAGTAGAATATGATGTGTATTGGTGTTACATGTAGTAACAGTAGAATATGATGTGTATTGGTGTTACATGTAGTATCAGTAGAATATGATGTGTAATAGTGTTACATGTAGTAACAGTAGAATATGATGTGTAATAGTGTTACATGTAGTAACAGTAGAATATGATGTGTAATAGTGTTACATGTAGTAACAGTAGAATATGATGTGTATTGGTGTTACATGTAGTATCAGTAGAATATGATGTGTAATAGTGTTACATGTAGTAACAGTAGAATATGATGTGTAATAGTGTTTCATGTAGTATCAGTAGAATATGATGTGTAATGGTGTTACATGTAGTAACAGTAGAATATGATGTGTAATAGTGTTTCATGTAGTAACAGTAGAATATGATGTGTAATAGTGTTACATGTAGTAACAGTAGAATATGATGTGTAATAGTGTTACATGTAGTAACAGTAGAATATGATGTGTATTGGTGTTACATGTAGTATCAGTAGAATATGATGTGTAATAGTGTTACATGTAATATCAGTAGAATATGATGTGTAATAGTGTTTCATGTAGTAACAGTAGAATATGATGTGTAATAGTGTTACATGTAGTAACAGTAGAATATGATGTGTAATAGTGTTACATGTAGTAACAGTAGAATATGATGTGTATTGGTGTTACATGTAGTATCAGTAGAATATGATGTGTAATAGTGTTTCATGTAGTATCAGTAGAATATGATGTGTAATAGTGTTTCATGTAGTAACAGCAGAATATGATGTGACTGAATAATTAACGAATCTCAGTTGGAAATAAGAGAATTCATGTAATCTGGCTAATTAACAGAGCAGGTTTCTGATTTCTAATACATGAGGCACATGGACACTTTCTGTGGTCCAAAAATACTCTAGTAAAGCTTACAAGGCAAAGAAGGAAGTCAATCCACACTCTTCAGTCCATACATTTTTGATAATGGCAATGAATAAATCCCCATTTCATTCCACGCTGAAGTTTTTTTCCCCTTATATCTCTCTTGACACGGCTTCAGAAACGGATGTCCAGAGTCGCTTTGAATTTCATCCGAGAACATCGCAACGGGGAGATAGTGCTGTTGATTCTGCATCCACGCCTGAGTGAACGAGCGATTCGGGCCGAAATGTTTGCTGACTTCAACAAGAGAGAGAGAGAAGGAAAGCGAGAGAGGGGAAGACAGACATTTTTTCCATTTCCGTCTCTGATGCTTGCCCAGGTTTACGGGGGAAAAAGTAATATAGGAATCGCTTTAGCTGGAAAAGGAGCATTGGTATTTAGGCTTAGCGCTCAATCTTAGCGTGATGGAGAGTTACCATTAGGCCGACCTGATTAGGAGCTCGACTTAGGCACCCGACTCATGCGTGCTATTTCCCTGATAGTGCTGGAATCTGGATTTCCCGCTTGGCTGCGTCCGCATGGCCAAATTCAGCCGAGCGCAGAGTTGCGAGCTTCGAGCGGAGAAGGTAAATGCTTATTTCAGCCCCGGACGCTCTGCGCACACTCGATAGAATCCGCCACTGCGGAAATCCAATATGAACCAGGAGGGAGAAGAAATATGAAGATTGCCGAGAGCTCAGGTTGGGTGTATTATAGGAAAGACAAATTAGTATGATGACAGAAGAAGGTTTTAACTCCAACACTGCAAAACAGAAGTTATTAATCTGTTACAAAACTTACACAGATCTCATGTGGAACCTATCAGAAGTAGAACAGCAAAAAAATAAAATAAAATAATAATAATAATAATAATAATAATAATAATAATAATAATTATTATTATTATTATTATTATTATTATTATTATTATTATTATTATTATCACAAATAATAATAACCCCATTTTCTTTTGTTGTATTTTTATTTAAGATTGTTACGGGGGCTGAGAAGTGAAAAACTAAATAGCAAATCAGAAATAAAAAACACAAATTGAATTTCTACTTCCATAGCCTGATGTACTTCCTGTATATCTTGAGTGGCAGATGTCTTATCCAATCAGTGTTAAGTATTCCATATGCAAACTATACCTTTTCCAGATTGTCTGAATTGTCGTTGTGTTTTCTAATTTGTTATTTTCTGATTTGCTATTTATTTTTGGATTTGTTGTTTTGTTTTGGCAATTTTTAACCAGTCTTTAATGAATGTTATCTGTGTGTGTGTGTGTACATACAATGCCCCCCTGCCTGGGTGAAATGCCCGACTCTACAAAAGTGACGCATTATACATACACCTCAACACACACACACACACACACACACACACTCCTCACTCAGCAAAGCCAATTCTCATTCCATCATTATTTCATCACCTGTGTATCCTGTGTGTGTGTAATATTGTGTATGTGTGTGCGTGATTGTGTGCCCGCGGCGACTTTGGACTGCAGGGGGGAGGACTCTGGGTTTCTCCACATGAACAGAACAATCGTTCTTTCTCTGTGCATCTCCTCCTCTTTCTCTCTCCCTCTATCATCCTCCATTCTTCCGTGCTGTCATCAGGCTCCGCCCACCTTTGGAGCTGTCACTCCAGAACAAGATGGGCATTTAGGCAAGCGCACAATCACACACTTGTGTGTGTGTGATGAAACGTGATCATGGGTCGTGGCCGCTCTGGCCGTCAGGGAAAGGAGAAACAGACTGAAGGCTGTGTCACACTCCTCCTCTCCGGCCTCTTCCCAACAATTACCTTCAATTAGAGGAGCACACAGAGCCTGAATGGAGCCCCATTAGGGGCTGAGAGGGAGCGGCTGGAGACACGCCAGGCCTACTAGGTTACACACACACACATACACACACCTTCTTCAGCATGTCTAGCTGTCTCCATCTCTATTGTCTCTCTGTCTGTCTGTCTGTCTGTCTTTGCTCCTCTTCTCTTCCTCTTTGGCCTAAACTTTTGGATGAGGAGACAGTGATGACTCTCATAACAGTGTGACAGTGTAGATTTAATACTCTCAATCTCCCAGTCTCTTCCTCTCTCTCTCTCTTTCACTGTCTTTCTCTCTATCCATCCTCACTTCTCTTCCCTTTCCTTATCACATCTTCTTGCCATGTTTCTGTGTATTAAAGGAGTAGAAAAACACTGGAATTTTACTGGGTGGTTATGACAGGATAGGAAACCAACACACACACACACACACACACACACACAGAGGGTGCTTTTGAAGTTTTCAGACCACCTACAAAGACAGGTGACTTCTTTTGAACTTCAGTGTGTGTGTGTGTGCGTGCGTGTGTGTGTGTGTGTGTGTGTGTGAACTCACATCTGAGAGTTAATTAAAACCTTTATTCCTGGAATGAAGTAAAGCAAAGCATAAAGATACACTGACCAGCCACTTTATTAGGAACAATCAGCCAATCATGTGGTAGCACAATCAATAAATTTATGCAGATACAGATTAAGAGCTTCAGCTCAAATTCACATAAAAAAATGTAAAAGCAGTGACTTTGACTGTCACATGACTGTTGGTGCTATATGGACTGGTGTAATCTCCTGGAATTTTCACACACAACAGTCTCAAAAGTTTTGTTGGAATAGTTTAGTTAGAAAAACAAAAATATGGCAGTTCCGCAGTGACAGAAAACAGCTAGACTGGTTTGAGCTGACAAGAAGGTCAGTAACTCGAACAACCACTCTTTACCACCATGAAGAGCAGAAAAGCATCTCAGAAAGCATAATACTTTGTTGCTGGGCTACAACAGCAGAAGAACACATCAGATTCCTCTTCTGTCTGCCAAGAACAGGCATTTCAGGCTACAGTGGGCTCACTGAAGCTGGGGTGTGTGTATTTGTCAAAAGGTGTGTGTGTGTATTAGAAAGTGTTTCATGATGTAGGAGTGAGTGGGTGTGAGAAAAAAAGATAGTGAGAGGTGTGTGTGTGTGTGTGTGTGTGTGTGTGCATGCATCGGTGAAGCTGCGATAAAGTTTGCAATGTTTTCTAATTAGAAGCTGGCAAAAAATGTGATCATTAGTTTTTCAATTAAATGATACAGCATTCCACAAAGCCTGGACTAATCAGACTGTAATTAATACAGACATTTTTATTATTATTTATTTATTCTTTAATTTCATTTATTTATTTATTTATTTTTTTCCCACTTCCTTTAAATAAGAGCATGAAACATTGTGGCTGTGCATCATAAACATGTTCTTGAAGATGCTTTAGTAGCTGCAGTTCAAGCTTCCTGTTATATTTTGCAGACATTTTAACCCTTCAGACTTCAGGGCTGTGTCATAAGTTCAATCAGCTTATCTGAGGATGGATCCTGAACTAGCAGGAGCTATTTTACTTGCACACAGCAAGCATTATGTCAGCTATTTTACTTGCAATAATGTTTACAAATGAACACTGCTAACTAGCTACTTATACATACACACACACGTACACAATACTTGTTTTACACCTTTACACTTGCACTAGCAAAACAAATTGGATTAACCAAATGATGAAATCAATCATTAATCTATCTGATTAAACTATCAATGTTTATTTTTGTGGTCCCAAAAGAATTAGATACATAATGCTAGTCAGGGATCTTCTTGTTTTATCTTGTTTTATCTTGCTTTCTAGTTTATTAATAGGATTAGCCTGTTTACTTTAATTCTAGTTTATGTTTTAGCCTGTTCACCATAATGCTAATTCATGTCCTAGCATGTTTACAATAGTACTTTTCCCAACTCGGTGGTGAACAAGCTAGCTGTGTAAGTTAGCAACACAACTTAGAAACATGTTTCATTTTAGCTAGTTAACACTAATAATTGAAAGATCAATATATACTATTTGAGCTATGGGTATGGGTATGGGTATGGTAAGTTAAGCTAAGAAACTTTACTGTAATTGTATACAATGCAACAAAACTTGGTGTGGCATCTTTCAAGTCCTTATTCATTTCATAAAAATGAAGAGTTAAGTGTAAATAAACAGTGTACACTGTAAACTATGTATGAGATTGCACATACATATAATGCCTTGATGATTGTATGTATATAAAGATGTGTATATTGCACATTATATAAAGTGAATACAGTATTGTATACAGTATACAGTAGTAGTGCATGCTTAGTCTTTTAGGAAGGATGCTATTCTCCAGTTGAGACAGACTTTATATTAGAAACATGCTAATTTGCTTGATCAGTCTGTTTCAGCCTGTCTGGATATGCTTTTATGTGTGGCATTATTGATACATACACACAACCCTAATGAATATGAATAATATCAGTTGACAAGACAAGTCAAAAAAATCTTACACTTCTAGCAGTGTGTTTGTGTAAAGCGAGAGATAAGATCTGAGTTAAGACAGGTGATTAGGCTTCTTAAGCCGCAAATTATTATAAGCTCTGTGCACTAAGTACTGACAAAGTGTTAAATCACACTCATCAAACTTCTTTGGCAGAGTCTGTGGATTTGTATTTGGGTGTGTGTGTATGTGTGTCCTTTTTGTATTGTATTTACTTTATAAATTATGGATTTCCTTTAAAAAATAATGTCACAGCTCCAGGGTTTACCTTGTGCCTAGTGTTTCTGGGATAGGCCGCAACCCTGATAAGCATAGTAGATACTGAGGATGAATGAATTAATAGATACATGTACTGTAATTGTAGATAATAGGCTATTCTGTTTACTATCATGCTAGTTATTGCATCTATCCATTCATTTTCTGTACTGTTTATCCTGCACATGGTCACGGGTAATCTGAAGCTTGTCCTAGGTGTGGCACAAGGTTGAAAAGACCCTGGATGGGAGGCTTATTCAGTATAGGGTACACCCACTTTAAGCAATTTTGAGATGCTAACTAGCCTACAATGCATGCCTCTGGAGTGGGGAAAGAAACCGGAGTGCAAGGAGGAATCCCTTCACCATTCCCTTCCCAAAGCAAACTCTGCACACAGAGGGTAGAAACTGGAATCAAACCCATCAATTCAAATTTGCAAGAATAATGTGCCAACCACTAAGCCCCAGTGCCCTCACTAGTTAGTGCCAATTCAGTTCAATTTTATTTGCAAGGCATTGTACTCAGAACTCATTCAGCTTGGAATTCCAAGTTGGGAACTTTTTTCTAGATTTAGTATCTAGTATCTATGGTATAAATCATTTTCATGAGCAGAGATGAACAAGACAGTTGTTCTACATCACACAGAAATAACTGCATGTAGATGCAGTTCATCTTTATATGTTTTTCACAGACTAGCAAAAAAAATTGAATTTTCTCTGGGCATCCGTGTCATCAGTTGAAAGCTTTTAGTTACCAAAAATTAGGAAAATCAACTTGGAACTTTTTTGGAAGCAGACATTTTCACAAAGCAGCGTTCCAGAAATCTGGATGTAGATTTAAATTTAGATAAACAATGAACAAACCAGACATGACAGTGCTCCTGTACTGCATTATGCTAGTCTTTGGCTTAATCTGTTTATTTATGTTTTAGACTTTTTACTTGTTACTGTAATGGTAGGTTATCTGCTAGCTTATGTATTATTTAGTATAAAGCAAAATAACTGTTTATCATTTTTCAGTAATGCTAATAATGCCACTAAATAGCTGTTTAATAATCCAATTACTGGATTAGCCTGTTTGCTATAATACTTTTAGGCTTGGTTAACCTGTTTATTATAATTCTAGCTGGTAACTGAGTTTATGGTAATGCTAGTAACATAATTTAGCCAATGTATTATCTTGCTGGTTAGTAGGTTGGCCTGTACTGAAATGCTAGTTAATACATTAGCATGTTGTGTCAATATCAGGAATTCCTCAGAAATGCTAGCCGTTAAAACGGTTAGCAGTGAACGTGTTTCTTTCTCAAAAACAACAGAAAGTTGAGAAACTAGCTTGATTTTTTTAAACAGCTAAAAATATGATTTGCCTTGATTTTAAATAATTAAGTATTACTTTTTTTGTGGTAGCCTTAGGCATTTGGACAGTACCGGCTATATGTTAATATTTGCAGATAAGCCTCGACACATTTTCTCTCCATTTTCTCTTTCTCTCACACACACATACACATACACACTCGGAGTGTGTCTGGAACATTGATTATGGGCATTCTGCTTCAGTGAGCAAAGCAATGAGAATAAAACAGCCCGGTATTACCGCAGTGCACACACTTCAATGAGCCAGAAATATATTGGCCCTCATTCGAGTGAATTTACACAACAATCTCCAATCGTTCTTCAGACCTCCACATTAGAAGTCCTACATAATTTCTTTTTAAATTACACCTCCAGTGCGACTCATTAAAGACTCGGCCGAGTTATTCCGGCTTAATTTATACACATGCATACATTCATGCTGCTCATATTTCCACCCGTATTTCTTATTAAATGGCTGCTGTAATGTTTGGGAGTGTTGAGCTGGGTGAGTGTACACAGAGCGGGTTAAGAGGAGCCGGAAGGAGATGAGTGGTTAGATGATTAGAATCACACCAAGGGTGTAAGGAAAAGAGGCCTATGAGACCTAAATCGAATGATTTTAAAGAGAAATGTTTGTCTTACTGAACTGTATTGTAACATTTATTTTTGAATCCCTATTAAACTGTATATTTCCAGCAATATACTGGTGGAAATGGAGCCAAAAAATCTTTACATATTCAGGCTTCCTTCTGTACAGCTGGGAGATGGAAATATCTATTAATATCAACTTTTTGTTTGACCTGCTATTTCTATTTGGTCTTAGGTCTTAGTTATTTTATTAATTAAAATTATTAATTTTAATTAATTAAATAATTATTAAATTAATAATTATTAGTCTGTTTTCTTGCTTATTAGAGAAATCACACAAATCACAGGATCACGGTGTATTTTTTTTAACTATAAGACATTAATAGTAGTTTGTTTACTATTGTCAAATGTTTTAAACATTTAATGACATGAATTAGACATTGACATGAATTAGAATTAGACAAACGTTTATGTACAGCTTAGCTAAAGATATTTCAGTCTTAGTTTTTCACACATTTAATGCTACTAGGCAATTCTTTTGCCAAATCTATTTAAAGTCTTTCTACTTTCTTCACTCCAGAGTTTATTTCAGATTTAATTCACTATATCAGGAATCAAGTGGATCAAAAATAAACATGCATCAAGTTGATCAGTTCTGAGAAACCCACAGCTGCAGGATTTCAACCATTATTTTAATACTATAATGTTAAGTGAATTTTGAGACAAACAAACAAAAATCTACACATCCCAGGACTCCAACTCTAATCTGTTATATATAGTATGTAGCATTATGTCAGAATTCAAACAAAATGTCTCCCTGCTTCTAAATCCACTGCTCTCAAGTCAGGATTTTACTTTTCAAATACATATATAACATAAAGTATTGTATATTGTTTAAAAAAAAAAGGATATCGAAGAGATATTATTTTATTTACTGTGGAAGATTCCAGAAAATGACATAGTGACTTTTAGAAGCTTCTGATTGGCCAGTTACTTGGGAGTTAATTGGAAGTTAACTGGGATTGCATCTGTGGCTGTATTTAAAGGCCTTTTTTCAGGAACAGTCCCTCGCTAGTCTTTTGGAAGAGTGTTCTCTGGTCCAATACCAAAAATTAGTTTGCATACTTTTTAGCTATTAAGCTCTTCAAGATTGTCTAGTGCAAAAAAGAAAGCTAACTCTGGACATTTTTTGCCTAGGTTAGCCACATGTTAAATATTTTTTGTTGACTTGTTATTTAAAAGAATGAAAATACAAAGAGAATTCAGCTGTAAACTAAAACTTTCAGACCACAAATATCAGTTCTGTTTCCTGTTTCCAGTGTTAAAAAAAGAATGTGACTATCACATGCTAATCTGTCAGGGTTCACTTTGTTTTGTCTGAGATATTAAATAGCTTCATCTCTCACTTCAGAAAGCAAGATAGCAAGAATAAGAGAAAGAACAGTGTTAAGTCTTTATTTTTACTAACAACAAACACTCCAGATCTGTGTGATCTATTTGGAGAGGAGTTCTCTGTGTAAATCCTGCTCGATCAACCAATCTAAACTTAACTGGGCTTTCAGACATTGGCACTAATAGTTTTTATATTTTTTCTTGTCTCAGAATAAACATAGACAGCCATTATTATGTCCAAGTGTTCCAAACTATTACAATTGTTTAAGTCCTTTTGGTATTAAATCACAGTGGAGTGTGTTCCCATGTGACATGCGATGCAGCTCGATTCATTCATCTCATCCTGGCCTGTGCTGAGGGCTGATGGGTAATTTGTCGAGTGTGAGAGTATGTGAGAAGCAAATTGAGGTTGTGTGTGTGTGTGTATAAATGTGTGTGTGTGTAGACAGGCAACCTCAGAGAGACTGATTGGGCGGTTAAAGGATTTTCTGGGCTTGGTCCCAACACTGCCCACTGCTTGAGTGAAATGCTTGATCTTTCTCTCTCTACAGAGAGAGAGAGAGAAGAGGATTCTGTTATTCTTAGTTTTAAGTATTAAATACATAATGGTATCTGATTAATGGTTAATTTTTTGTGCTACTGGTGTAGTATAACATTACAAGGAATATATCACACCCTGTTATGGTTATATTTAATACACTCCTATTATTATATGATGAGAAAAAAATCACAAGCGGGCATTGTGTTTATAAGAAAATGCTCAACACTGTTCCAGAACGCTGATTATTCTTCAATATTAGCATGTCCAAATGTCTGCTTTATTCTTCTTCCTCTTATTAAAGAAAACTATGTTGTTTCGCAAATTTATAAAGTTACATTAAATGTTGCAGAGCATCCAGGAAACAAGTTTCAGTTCTCATTTGCCTTTTAGCACCTTAAACAGACATTCGCTCACCAGCCTCTCTTTTTTCTGTTGAAGTTACAAAGCACTGACATTGGAGTCTTCATCCAAAAAATCAGTCAATAACACTGAAGCTTAATTATCATGTTTATGAATGATAATTCACACTTTTGATCCATTTATAGCTAAATTAATGTTGTGGAACAGCCACAAAAAGTTAGTTCTTCTTAGCACATTTGTTATAGCAGCTGTCATTTCACCAATCAGCCTCTATTTTATTCTCTCTTCAGGTTATGACAAAACATAAACAAAAAAAGTCACATTATCAAGAAACCAGAAAGTCATCTGTGGTGAAAAACTGATCATTACAAAGCATGGAAACCTGAGATTCCTTACAACATTTTATAATAGTATGTTGTAGTATAGAGAAAATTAATCACAATTGATTTTTGTGGACTAAAACACTACAGATTTGGAATGAATTAATTCATTACACTATAAACTCTACAGATGTGCATTAAACTACTACAGGTATAGGCTAAAACACTACAAGTGTGAAAGTAAATATTATAGTTACAAACACTACAGCTTTGAACCAAAACATTACCGATTTGGACCAAAACACTACAGATCTAAACCAAAACAGGAATACACCACAACACTACAGGAATAGAAGAAAAATCAGCAGATGTAGACCTAAACACTACAGATGTGGACCAAAACACTACAGGAATAGAAGAAAAATCAGCAGATGTAGACCTAAACACTACAGGAATAGAAGAAAAATCAGCAGATGTAGACCTAAACACTACAGATGTGGACCAAAACACTACAGGAATAGAAGAAAAATCAGCAGATGTAGACCTAAACACTACAGATGTGGACCAAAACACTACAGGAATAGAAGAAAAATCAGCAGATGTAGACCTAAACACTACAGGAATAGAAGAAAAATCAGCAGATGTAGACCTAAACACTACAGATGTGGACCAAAACACTACAGGAATAGAAGAAAAATCAGCAGATGTAGACCTAAACACTACAGATGTGGACCAAAATACTACAGGAATAGAAGAAAAATCAGCAGATGTAGACGTAAACACTATAGATGTGGACCAAAATACTACAGCTATAAACAAACACTAAAGATTTGGAGAAAAACACTGCAGAAATAGACCAGGTTTAGACCAAAACACTACAGATTTTGACCAAAAGACTACATTTTTTAGAAATCAGGTGATTTCATTTCACTTTATACCCCACTATAATGAATGAATAATTAAAGCAAAGTAACCACTTTATAAGTGTGTTTTAAGCATATATTTTTTTAATCATATGTTTCTTTTTTCCCTTCTCAACCACCTAATACAGAATCTAATAGCGTTCATGCTGATTCAGGAAAACTGAGTAATAGGTCAAGTCCATAAACATCATTCTGTGAGAGATTTCTACATCTTAGATAATTAAGTTTAAGATAAGTCAGGCTTGTGTGTGCGTGTGTGTAGATGCGATAAGAACAAGTGAGCTTTATCACTGTCCTACATTTTAGAGAGGAAAAAACATGTAAAAATAATCTGATATTCTATAATCATCATTTCTTTTTTTGTGATGATTTGACAAATACGAAGAGGTCTCACAAACACAGCAACTGAAAGATGTCTTTAAATTATAAACTTTACATCTCACTCCCACAATGCTATGGCAAAGAGGTAGGAATAGAGCTTTCTGTGTGTGTGTGTGTGTGTGTGAACTAATACTAATTATTGATGATCCTAGAATCAGTGGAGTGAACACTGTAAGCATGATAAGCAAACTGTAACGGGAATAGAAATATGAAATGAAAATTATTAGGTAAAGTGGCTGAAAATGATGGAAATGGCTTTGGCATTGATTTATTTATGATTTCTATACATATACACAGGTTTTAATGACATACTTATAGCATAGTAACTAATAAACGATATATTTCAGAAGACTCTCCTTACCTACTATTTATATGAATAGTAAGTTATTAAATGTAGATTTTTACACAAAAGAAAACAAAAAAAATTGTCCAGGAAGAATATACGGTATATCAACATTTTTTTATATTTAGGAAAATTACATTATTTATCTGTTTTTTGTTGTTATTTGTAGTTTGCAGACTGTGGTTCAGGTTCCGTTGAACTTCAGCTTCTCAGTTTGGACTGACTGTGACTTTAAGGTCATTTGAAGTCATGTAGGATAAAAGCATCTGCTGAATGAATAAAGGTAAATGGAAAAGAAAATATTCTGCACCATCATGTCAGAGTTTCCCCTCATTCTACCGTCCACCATCTTGAGGTCATGGACAAATTAAGCTGAAAAGTTACACCACTTCAAGCCATCTGCTTCATTTTCAAATATTCCCTCAACTCAACATTGAGGCATTTAGGAAATAGCAGGAAAAGAAAAGAAAAGAAAAAAAAAAAACCCTGCTTCACATAATAAAAAAAGCAACAATTCAACCTAGCAATGAGGCAGAACAATTTTGTTTAATTAAACTTGTACAGGCAGTGCAGAGTTTAAGAGAAAAAAAAATATACACTCCATGCCATGGTGAGAAAATGGGCAAATTATCAAATACAAATTAATTAATGTTTCGAGTCCATGTTCAGAGCAATGAATTGCATTCAGGAAATTAAAAAGATAGGGGGCTCACACTGCCTCGCTCTACTAGGGTGTAATTTATTACCGCTGAGTTCAAAAAACTGCACCATGAACACAGCCTGGTGATAATTTGAACGATTTTCATAATGCTTATATCCCAGAACTGTATTTTTTTTTTTTAATTAAAATAAATATTGAAATAAGTGAGGCTGATATAGATCTCTTTTTGTCTTCCAAGCTAAACCAACCCACGGTTTACTCTCCTGTTTCCTTTCTCTCTCCTCTTTTCAATAATTATTTTCCATTTCCCTTATATTCTCTCTCTCTCTCTGCCTCTCTTTGTCTAGCGCTTTCAGAAACATTAGCTCTTTTAATCACGAAGGATAAAACAAGCTTATGCTTGCATAGCCTTTGACCCCTGGCCTGCCGGTGACCCTTGCTCCCTGTTTGGTCTCTTTCAGGGTCAGGTTGTCGTGGACAAAGCCTATATAAACACAGTGCTGTCAGTTACTTAGCATGCTAATGCACCTTGATGCTCGCGAAAAGTTCAAAATGACAGACAAAGATTGCTGAGTGACCTCAGAAGACACGCAGACAGACACTTGACCCCTTCCACTAACGATTCGAGGATCAAGAGGGCTTATTTAAGTATTTCAGAGCAGGAACACTGTCTCTGGATCAGTAATTTGATTTGAGATGAAGAGACGCTTAATCAAACTGGAGCTCAAATTCTAGATTAGGTGACATTTAATTAAGCTGGAGCCAACGAGACCAGGTGAAGCTGCCATATAGCTGCCAATAACTCATTAGCCTATAAAGTGTGGGCTTAAATTTTGCCATAACGTGATATAGCATTGAATCTTAGAAAAAAAGCTGATTATTCGTTTTATAACAGTATTAAAACTATATATATAGTCCTAAAAAGATTGCAGTATGTTGTAAATATTTGTTAAATCATCAAGAGAAACGCTAACTTATTTTGAAGTTGCTATTACTTTAATTTTTATTAACAAGGTTTGTTGTTAAGTAAATTTCTAAAATATAAAATGTGAATTATTAGAAATATTCTAGAGCTATATGATGAGCTTATTTAA
This sequence comes from Hemibagrus wyckioides, assembly GCF_019097595.1. Classification (NCBI taxonomy): domain Eukaryota; kingdom Metazoa; phylum Chordata; class Actinopteri; order Siluriformes; family Bagridae; genus Hemibagrus; species Hemibagrus wyckioides. The sequence continues at coordinate 7,680,821 of NC_080728.1, forward strand.
CAAATTAATAGTAATTCTACTTCCCTATGTCTGGAAAGATTACTCCACCACCTTTTACAATATATTTTACTATAAAAAATACAAGTTAAAAAAAAAAAAGATATATATATATATATATATATATATATATATATATATATATACATGTATATATATACACATATACATACATATATACGTATATATATATATATATATATATATATATATATATATATATATATATATATATATATATATATATATATGTATATATATATTCAATTCAATTCAATTTTTCAAACTTTCTTTCTCTGTTCCATTTTTATTAGAGCAACTGTAACATGGCAATTTCCCCCTCTGTGGGCTTCTCTTTTTGTCAGTTGGTATTTGTGCAATAGAGATAAACCCATTGTACACAAATAAATGTGTCATTAAATCTGTGACACAACATCAGAGAAATGTGAGTAAAAGTGTGTTACAAATTTTAACTCAATCAGCTCAGAACATCTGATCACGATAATGCAAATGACGACAATGCGTGGAAAAAGGGACACTCAGGTGTTTGGAGGGGGCAATACACTTCTTCAAAAATTTCCAAGCTGAAGAGACAAAAAAAACCTAAGCATAATTTCATCTTTAATCTTAAATAAATTACGCATGATGCAGTTCAGTATTCAACATGAAGTTTAAGCCTGTGTGTGGTATGCAGTGGGCTTATTCAAAGCAGTTAGTTTATGCAAATCAGTCCAGGTAAAAAAAAAAATAGATTTGTGACATCGGTTATTTCTTTAGTGTGTTCACTTTGTCAGTAAAAGGACAGCGAGCTATGTGTTTCTGTGCATATATGTGAGGGCTGCTTTAGCGAAAATAAGTAGCCAAACGGCCACATGAGCGCTCAGTGTCTATCACTCTTACGCTTTCTCTATCTCTCTGTTTATACTGGTCAGGGTTGTGGTGGAAAGTTTTGAGAACACATGCTCGTACACTTGCACCTTGGGGTTAAAGAGACAGACAGGATGAAATCAAACTAAACTTATTATGTTAGTTACATTTGTTCTATTCGATGATTTCATCCAAAGCAACTTGAGAGACATTACAGTGTAGCTGAGCAATCATGGGTCAACGGCTTTGCTTAAAGATCTAACAGATGTTGCTGATGTAGCAGCCCAATTTTTCTATTACTAACACAGAACTGGGTTATTTTGCAGACCTCAGAGTTTAAAAAAATACTCCCAGAAACCATTAGTGGGCCTGTAGCTATTGTATATAATATTTCTTATTAATTCATACTAGTTTCTGGATAATGTTCTTTAAGATAAATTACTAAAGACCAGAGTTAAGGTTTATTTAATATATTAAATATAGGAGTCTGATGTGGAATCTCTTGAGCTAGTCTTCATTTGAGAGATCCAGGAAGAATGTTTGCATCATGCGTATTTTATTTAAGATTAAAGCCGAAATTATGCTTAGGTTTTTTTTTCTCCATAGCTTGGAAATTTTTGAAGAAGTGTATTGCCCCCCCCAAACACCTGACTGCCCCTTTTTCCACGCACTGTCGTCATCATTTCACATTTGCGTTATCATGATCAGATGTTCTGAGCTGATCAAGTACGCAGGGAATTTGCTAATCGCCTCATTGGTGAATATATATACTTTGCAAACTGGCCGCAGAGATGACTATCACTCGCTTTACTTCTTTCTCTCACATGACATTCTCCACAGTCTGTCTTTTTCTCACACAAACTATTCCACGCTTTGAATCTTACTCTTTAGCCGAACCAGCTGGAGGCACAGAAATGGTGTTTAGTCTGAATACTCTCTAAATCTTTTGCATAGAATTCTTGTGGGAATCATGCAAGATAGTGGGGTCAAGCAGGAGAGCTGAGCTCGAGTTACATCATTTGATGTTCATTTCTAATTCAGTTTTTGTTAACTTTTCATCCCAATACATTCCCCTAGCCTTGTGTGCATACACTTATGTCCACTTCATGGTGGAAAAGTCCAGTGTATCAAGTAAAAATCATTTTGTTGTTATTTTTTGTGATAATTTGTCCCTTAATTGTCTTAACACACTAGACAAATAGTGAAATTCCACAATTATTTCGATTTCCACAATAACCCCGTCATTTATTTTCAGTGCACAAGTTCTTGATTCTTTTAAGTCCTAGTGATGAGTAGGTGTGTGATTGACATGCTCTCATTTTTTTTATTACTTTTTAATACAGTGTGTGTGTGTGTGTGTGTGTGTGCGTGTCTGTGTGTGTGCATGTGTATGTGTGTTGCCTGCTTTATCTCTGATGCTCCACTTGATACCCAACAGCCACGGGCCTGCTGACCAATCGATATCTCCTTAGTCTGTCTGCCTGAGTCTGTCTGTATGTATCTACAAAAACGCTCATATGCGTAGGTGTGGGTGTCTGCTCGGACCTGTGGCTCCATATCAGATACGTCTCACATGCTGTAGAGTTTTTCTCTTATCATCATCTGAGTGGATTTCCTCTTTCACTGCTGTGTAAAAACACTGTTTTCCATGTAGCAAACACACACTCTTACTCACAGCTCTGAGGTTCTCCAGCAGCTTATCTTACCATGAGATCCCTCAGCAGATTCATGACGAGCCAGAGCTGCTTTTTCAACAGTCTTAAAGAAGTTCCCTCAACCTGAGCCGTTGTTGGCTGCTTTCTTGCACTGTCTGGCTCGGGTTATTCCAAACCTTTTGTGTTAGGGTCAGCTCAGGTGCCTAGTTATCTGATGCAAACATAAATAAATAAAATAAATAAAATAAATAAAATAAATAAAATAATAATAATAATAATAATAATAATAATAATAATAATAAAGCATTATAAATCATTTAAGATTTTAAGACTTGATTTACACAACAATTAGGATATTAAAACAAATCATTCTTTATAGATATGAATTTTGTGTAGCAATTTTAAATCAATTTTAATAAGAGACACCCTGGATGGGTTTGCATGTTCTCCCTGTGCTTTAAGGTTAGTCTGATTTCCTTCCCAGTCCAAAGACATGGATTGGCATCTAAATTGTCCATAGTGTGTGTGCGATTGTGCTTTCTGATGGGCTGGCATCCTATCCAGGGTGTGTATCCGAGTCCCCTGAGATACAGATAGAGAAGATGAACGGATGGATTATACAGTCAGAGAGAACGAACACACTGTCGATGACATCCTTTGTGATGTTTTTAACTTGAATAGAACAGCAGGGTATTCTAATGGTTTTTTAATAAACATGTTGGAATGTAGTGCATCAAACACAAATCTGTTATAGAGTGTATACTTTACGTTTCCTTTGTGATATCGAGGTGCCTACAGTGGAGAATGTACATTTCATTTCACAGTCAAGATCAATTTTGGCTTGAAAGTATTCCACTCTGATATAAAAACAAATTAATTTATCATACTGTCCAAAAAATAGTTATGGAGTGGGTGCCGCCTGGCTCTGAGTGCTGATGTAGGGTTTATTAAAGGCCCGAGTGCATTCATCTTTCTGACGCAGGCATTATGACTGTGATCATAATCATAACCCATCTGGCTTTATTATGTTTTTTTTTTTTTTTTTTTTTTTTTTTTAAGCAGTGTATATGTAGCGCATAAGCGAGAAAAAAAAGTAATGGCTTTATTCCTAGATATTTGAATACATTTATTTATAACTGTCTGGTGATAAATCATAGCAGAGCCAATGTGTCCCCTCTGAGATGTAGATTAGTGAAGTTATTAATGGACAATACACACACAACTATGGATGAGAATTAATAACATCTAGAGCATGTTGAAATTCAGAAAGTTAGTTTGATGGGAGTTTAGGTGACATTGATTCAGTAATGCTCTTTTTCTATGGTAATTATGAATAGATATTTTGCTTACGAACAGATAAATGCATATATAGATGTAGGAAGAATTCTTAGCCTGTCAAAGGAGCGATCCATCAGAAACAAGTGCAAGACATAGAAAAATAAGAATTGTAAAATAATTTGTCAATAAGTTTGCATGCTATTTTAGCATAGTAAGCAAAATGTACACACACACACACACACACACATGCTGTAATATTATGGGCTATTTTGTGTAGATTAATGATGTATTATCTCAATTATGTCCATTCAAGATGTAGGAACAGAAATAATAATAATAATAATAATAATAATAATAATAATAATAATAATAATAATAATAATAATAATAATAATAATAACAATAATAATAATAATTATTATTATGATTATTATTATTATTATTATTATTTTTAAGAGTTAAAATTAGCCTTTACTTCTAGACCATATTTTAACCATATTGGTGTCACAAATTTAAAATTAACACAAAATTATTTGTCTGTTTTGGTTCACCGTTGTTTGTGTAATATTACATTAACTATAAAATACTACTATTGGTCTATAAAGCCCTGAATGGTCTTGTGCCACAGTACCCTAACAAACTTCTGGTCTTATCTGCCATGCCTGCTTCGATCAAAATTTATGGGCTCTTTGTTGGTACCTTGAACATTAAGGGGTAAAGCCTTCTCTTACAAAGCCCCACAGATGTGGAACAGCCTCCCAATTAGTGTTTGGAACTCAGACACAGTCTCACGTCTATGCTGAACATATTTTTGTTTAGCCAAGCCTTTTGTTCATAAATTTTTTTCTTGGTTAAAAGAGCAGATCTGCAGGGCTCTTGGGTATAGAGTGTTTTGGTGAACTGGGATGTTTTGGATGCTGTCACATGTAAATCCCACTGCACATGTAAATCAGGGAGTATGTGCAGTTAACACTTTGAGAGTGTGGCATGTGACTCTCTTTGTATGTGTGTGTGTACAGTATCCTAAAGAGGCCTGTTTATATCGCTCTTTCCTTCCCCCTTTCTGTGTGTGTGTGTATGTGTGAGAGAGAAAGAGTAGAGAGAGAACCAGGAGCGGATATCAGGCCCAGATGTGAATAGTCTCGAGCCTTTTTTTCAATTTTATCCAAAACATACACGGTGTAACGTATACACACATGTGGTTTTACTGTATGTTTATGACTGGATCAATGTGAAAAAGGATATCTACATACAAATTTAATTTCCCATATTGATTTCACACTCTACTAACTTTTTATACAGATCTAGTGTACACAAGCAAACATACACTGCCACACATGAGCATGCATATATATATATATATATATATATATATATATATATATATATATATATATATATATATATATAAACAACTTCTTGTAATTGGGGCCATGGACATCTAACATTCAACAAAACTTCACAGAAGTTTCTAGAATACCAAAACTTCTTCAGTGAACAACATAGACAACTCAGCCATGGGGGAAGTGGTGTTGGACTACTGGTCAGAAGGTTGTGAGTTTAAATCCCAGGTCCACCACTGCTGAGGCCCTGAGCAAGGCCCTTAACCCAGTTTCAGTTGCTCAGTTGAAAAATGGGATATGATAAAAATATCAAAAATGAGTTAAGGAGCATTTCTGGAAGAGTAGGTCCTGTTATATCTGCGATAATGCTGAATGTAACATGGGGCATAAAGCATAAAACATGGTGGTGGTAGTATGATAAAACCTGGTGGTGGTGGTATGATAACACATGGTGGTGGTAGTATGATAAAACCTGGTGGTGGTGGTATGATAACACATGGTGGTGGTAGTATGATAAAACATGGTGGTGGTAGTATGATAAAACCTGGTGGTGGTGGTATGATAACACATGGTGGTGGTAGTATGATAAAACCTGGTGGTGGTGGTATGATAACACATGGTGGTGGTAGTATGATAAAACATGGTGGTGGTAGTATGATAAAACCTGGTGGTGGTAGTATGATAACACATGGTGGTGGTAGTATGATAAAACATGGTGGTGGTAGTATGATAAAACCTGGTGGTGGTGGTATGATAACACATGGTGGTGGTAGTATGATAAAACATGGTGGTGGTAGTATGATAAAACATGGTGGTGGTAGTATGATAAAAGATGGTGGTGGTAGTATGATAAAACCTGGTGGTGATAGTATGATAAAACCTGGTGGTGGTAGTATGATAAAACATGGTGGTGGTAGTATGATAAAACATGGTGGTGGTGGTATGATAAAACCTGGTGGTGGTGGTATGATAAAACATGGTGGTGGTGGTAGTATGATAAAACCTGGTGGTGGTAGTATGATAAAACATGGTGGTGGTGGTAGTATGATAAAACCTGGTGGTGGTAGTATGATAAAACCTGGTGGTGGTAGTATGATAAAACCTGGTGGTGGTAGTATGATAAAACATGGTGGTGGTAGTATGATAAAACATGGTGGTGGTAGTATGATAAAACATGGTGGTGGTAGTATGATAAAACATGGTGGTGGTGGTAGTATGATAAAACATGGTGGTGGTTGTATGATAAAACATGGTGGTGGTGGTATGATAAAACATGGTGGTGGTGGTAGTATGATAAAACATGGTGGTGGTAGTATGATAAAACCTGGTGGTGGTAGTATGATAAAACATGGTGGTGGTAGTATGATAAAACCTGGTGGTGGTAGTATGATAAAACCTGGTGGTGGTAGAATGATAAAACATGGTGGTGGTAGTATGATAAAACCTGGTGGTGGTAGTATGATAAAACATGGTGGTGGTAGTATGATAAAACATGGTGGTGGTAGTATGATAAAACCTGGTGGTGGTAGTATGATAAAACCTTGTGGTGGTAGTATGATAAAACATGGTGGTGGTAATATGATAAAACCTGGTGGTGGTAGTATGATAAAACATGGTGGTGATAGTATGATAAAACCTGGTGGTGGTAGTATGATAAAACCTGGTGGTGGTAGTATGATATAACCTGGTGGTGGTAGTATGATAAAACATGGTGGTGGTAGTATGATAAAACCTGGTGGTGGTAGTATGATAAAACATGGTGGTGGTAGTATGATAAAACCTGGTGGTGGTGGTATGATAATACATGGTGGTGGTGGTATGATTAAACCTGGTGGTGTTAGTATGATAAAACATGGTGGTGGTAGTATGATAAAACCTGGTGGTGGTAGTATGATAAAACCTGGTGGTGGTGGTATGATAATACATGGTGGTGGTGGTATGATAAAACCTGGTGGTGGTGGTTGTATGATAAAACATGGTGGTGGTAGTATGATAAAACATGGTGGTGGTAGTATGATAAAACCTGGTGGTGGTGGTTGTATGATAAAACATGGTGGTGGTTGTATGATAAAACCTGGTGGTGGTAGTATGATAAAACCTGGTGGTGGTGGTATGATAATACATGGTGGTGGTTGTATGATTAAACCTGGTGGTGGTAATATGATAAAACATGGTGGTGGTAGTATGATAAAACCTGGTGGTGGTGGTTGTATGATAAAACATGGTGGTGGTAGTATGATAAAACCTGGTGGTGGTAGTATGATAAAACCTGGTGGTGGTAGTATGATAAAACCTGGTGGTGGTAGTATGATAAAACATGGTGGTGGTAGTATGATAAAACCTGGTGGTGGTAGTATGATAAAACCTGGTGGTGGTAGTATGATAAAACCTGGTGGTGGTGGTATGATAAAACATGGTGGTGGTGGTATGATAAAACCTGGTGGTGGTGGTATGATAAAACATGGTGGTGGTGGTAGTATGATATAACCTGGTGGTGGTAGTATGATAAAACATGGTGGTGGTAGTATGATAAAACATGGTGGTGGTAGTATGATAAAAACTGGTGGTGGTAGTATGATAAAACCTGGTGGTGGTGGTATGATAAAACATGGTGGTGGTGGTATGATAAAACCTTGTGGTGGTGGTATGATAAAACATGGTGGTGGTGGTAGTATGATAAAACCTTGTGGTGGTAGTATGATAAAACCTGGTGGTGGTAGTATGATAAAACCTGGTGGTGGTGGTATGATAAAACATGGTGGTGGTGGTATGATAAAACCTGGTGGTGGTGGTATGATAAAACATGGTGGTGGTGGTAGTATGATAAAACATGGTGGTGGTAGTATGATAAAACATGGTGGTGGTGGTAATATGATAAAACCTGGTGGTGGTAGTATGATAAAACATGGTGGTGGTAGTATGATAAAACCTGGTGGTGGTAGTATGATAAAACATGGTGGTGGTAGTATGATAAAACATGGTGGTGGTAGCATGATAAAACATGGTGGTGGTTGTATGATAAAACCTGGTGGTGGTGGTAGTATGATAAAACATGGTGGTGGTAGTATGATAAAACCTGGTGGTGGTAGTATGATAAAACATGGTGGTGGTAGTATGATAAAACATGGTGGTGGTAGTATGATAAAACCTGGTGGTGGTAGTATGATAAAACATGGTGGTGGTAGTATGATAAAACCTGGTGGTGGTAGTATGATAAAACATGGTGGTGGTAGTATGATAAAACATGGTGGTGGTAGTATGATAAAACCTGGTGGTGGTAGTATGATAAAACATGGTGGTGGTAGTATGATAAAACATGGTGTTGTTAGTATGATAAAACCTTGTGGTGGTAGTATGATAAAACATGGTGGTGATAATATGATAAAACCTGGTGGTGGTAGTATGATAAAACCTGGTGGTGGTAGAATGATAAAACCTGGTGGTGGTAGTATGATAAAACCTGGTGGTGGTAGTATGATAAAACCTGGTGGTGGTGGTAGTATGATAAAACCTGGTGGTGGTGGTATGATAAAACCTGGTGGTGGTAGTATGATAAAACCTGGTGGTGGTAGTATGATAAAACATGGTGGTCGTAGTATGATAAAACATGGTGGTGGTAGTATGATAAAACCTGGTGGTGGTGGTATGATAAAACATGGTGGTGGTGGTAGTATGATATAACCTGGTGGTGGTAGTATGATAAAACATGGTGGTGGTAGAATGATAAAACATGGTGGTGGTAGTATGATAAAAACTGGTGGTGGTAGTATGATAAAACCTGGTGGTGGTGGTATGATAAAACATGGTGGTGGTGGTATGATAAAACCTTGTGGTGGTGGTATGATAAAACATGGTGGTGGTGGTAGTATGATAAAACATGGTGGTGGTAGTATGATAAAACCTGGTGGTGGTAGTATGATAAAACCTGGTGGTGGTAGTATGATAAAACATGGTGGTGGTAGTATGATAAAACATGGTGGTGGTAGTATGATAAAACATGGTGGTGGTTGTATGATAAAACCTGGTGGTGGTGGTAGTATGATAAAACATGGTGGTGGTAGTATGATAAAACCTGGTGGTGGTAGTATGATAAAACATGGTGGTGGTAGTATGATAAAACATGGTGGTGGTAGTATGATAAAACCTGGTGGTGGTAGTATGATAAAACATGGTGGTGGTAGTATGATAAAACCTGGTGGTGGTAGTATGATAAAACATGGTGGTGGTAGTATGATAAAACATGGTGGTGGTAGTATGATAAAACCTGGTGGTGGTAGTATGATAAAACATGGTGGTGTTAGTATGATAAAACCTTGTGGTGGTAGTATGATAAAACATGGTGGTGGTAATATGATAAAACCTGGTGGTGGTAGTATGATAAAACATGGTGGTGATAGTATGATAAAACTTGGTGGTGGTAGTATGATAAAACATGGTGGTGGTAGTATGATAAAACATGGTGGTGGTAGTATGATAAAACCTGGTGGTGGTAGTATGATAAAACCTGGTGGTGGTAGTATGATAAAACATGGTGGTGGTTGTATGATAAAACCTGGTGGTGGTGGTAGTATGATAAAACATGGTGGTGGTAGTATGATAAAACCTGGTGGTGGTAGTATGATAAAACATGGTGGTGGTAGTATGATAAAACCTGGTGGTGGTAGTATGATAAAACATGGTGGTGGTAGTATGATAAAACATGGTGGTGGTAGTATGATAAAACCTGGTGGTGGTAGTATGATAAAACATGGTGGTGCTAGTATGATAAAACCTGGTGGTGGTAGTATGATAAAACATGGTGGTGGTAGTATGATAAAACATGGTGGTGGTAGTATGATAAAACCTGGTGGTGGTAGTATGATAAAACATGGTGGTGTTAGTATGATAAAACCTTGTGGTGGTAGTATGATAAAACATGGTGGTGGTAATATGATAAAACCTGGTGGTGGTAGTATGATAAAACATGGTGGTGATAGTATGATAAAACTTGGTGGTGGTAGTATGATAAAACATGGTGGTGGTAGTATGATAAAACATGGTGGTGGTAGTATGATAAAACCTGGTGGTGGTAGTATGATAAAACATGGTGGTGGTAGTATGATAAAACATGGTGGTGGTAGTATGATAAAACCTGGTGTTGGTAGTATGATAAAACCTGGTGGTGGTAGTATGATAAAACCTGGTGGTGGTAGTATGATAAAACATGGTGGTGGTAGTATGATAAAACCTGGTGGTGGTAGTATGATAAAACATGGTGGTGGTAGTATGATAAAACCTGGTGGTGGTGGTATGATAAAACCTGGTGGTGGTGGTATGATAAAACCTGGTGGTGGTGGTATGATAATACATGGTGGTGGTGGTATGATTAAACCTGGTGGTGTTAGTATGATAAAATATGGTGGTGGTAGTATGATAAAACCTAGTGGTGGTAGTATGATAAAACATGGTGGTGGTAGTATGATAAAACCTGGTGGTGGTAGTATGATAAAACATGGTGGTGGTAGTATGATAATACCTGGTGGTGGTAGTATGATAAAACATGGTGGTGGTAGTATGATAAAACCTGGTGGTGGTAGTATGATAAAACATGGTGGTGGTAGTATGATAAAACCTGGTGGTGTTAGTATGATAAAACCTGGTGTTGTTAGTATGATAAAACATGGTGGTGGTAGTATGATAATACATGGTGGTGGTAGTATGATAAAACATGGTGGTGGTAGTATGATAAAACCTGGTGGTGGTAGTATGATAAAACATGGTGGTGGTAGTATGATAAAACCTGGTGGTGGTAGTATGATAAAACATGTTGGGGGTAGTATGATAAAACCTGGTGGTGGTAGTATGATAAAACCTGGTGGTGGTAGAATGATAAAACCTGGTGGTGGTAGTATGATAAAACCTGGTGGTGGTGGTATGATAAAACCTGGTGGTGGTAGAATGATAAAACCTGGTGGTGGTAGTATGATAAAACCTGGTGGTGGTAGTATGATAAAACCTGGTGGTGGTGGTATGATAAAACATGGTGGTGGTGGTAGTATGATAAAACCTGGTGGTGGTGGTATGATAAAACCTGGTGGTGGTAGTATGATAAAACCTGGTGGTGGTGGTATGATTAAACCTGGTGGTGGTGGTATGATAAAACATGGTGGTGGTGGTATAATAAAACATGGTGGTGGTGGTAGTATGATAAAACCTGGTGGTGGCGGTATGATAAAACCTGGTGGTGGTAGTATGATAAAACCTGGTGGTGGTGGTATGACAAAACCTGGTGGTGGTGGTATGATAAAACCTGGTGGTGGTGGTATGATAAAACATGGTGGTGGTGGTAGTATGATAAAACCTGGTGGTGGTAGTATGACAAAACCTCGTGGTGGTGGTATGATAAAACCTGGTGGTGGTGGTATGATAAAACATGGTGGTGGTGGTAGTATGATAAAACCTGGTGGTGGTAGTATGATAAAACCTGGTGGTGGTAGAATGATAAAACCTGGTGGTGGTAGTATGTTAAAACCTGGTGGTGGTAGTATGATAAAACCTGGTGGTGGTGGTATGATAAAACCTGGTGGTGGTAGTATGATAAAACTTGGTGGTGGTGGTAGTATGATAAAACCTGGTGGTGGTGGTATGATAAAACATTGTGGTGGTGGTATGATAAAACCTGGTGGTGGTAGTATGATAAAACCTGGTGGTGGTGGTATGATAAAACTTGGTGGTGGTGGTAGTATGATAAAACCTGGTGGTGGTAGTATGATAAAACCTGGTGGTGGTGTTAGTATGATAAAACATGGTGGTGGTGGTATGATAAAACCTGGTGGTGGTAGTATGATAAAACCTGGTGGTGGTAGTATGATAAAACCTGGTGGTGGTGGTATGATAAAACTTGGTGGTGGTGGTAGTATGTTAAAACCTGGTGGTGGTGTTACTATGATAAAACATGGTGGTGGTGGTGTGATAAAACCTGGTGGTGGTAGTATGATAAAACCTGGTGGTGGTAGTATGATAAAACATGGTGGTGGTAGTATGATAAAACCTGGTGGTGGTAGTATGATAAAACCTGGTGGTGGTAGTATGATAAAACATGGTGGTGGTAGTATGATAAAACATGGTGGTGGTAGTATGATAAAACCTGGTGGTGGTAGTATGATAAAACCTGGTGGTGGTAGTATGATAAAACATGGTGGTGGTAGTATGATAAAACATGGTGGTGGTGGTGTGATAAAACCTGGTGGTGGTAGTATGATAAAACATGGTGGTGGTAGTATGATAAAACCTGGTGGTGGTAGTATGATAAAACCTGGTGGTGGTAGTATGATAAAACATGGTGGTGGTGGTGTGATAAAACCTGGTGGTGGTGTTAGTATGATAAAACATGGTGGTGGTAGTATGATAAAACCTGGTGGTGGTGGTATGATAAAACTTGGTGGTGGTGGTAGTATGTTAAAACCTGGTGGTGGTGTTAGTATGATAAAACATGGTGGTGGTGGTGTGATAAAACCTGGTGGTGGTAGTATGATAAAACCTGGTGGTGGTAGTATGATAAAACCTGGTGGTGGTGTTAGTATGATAAAACCTGGTGGTGGTGGTGTGATAAATCCTGGTGGTGGTAGTATGATAAAACCTGGTGGTGGTAGTATGATAAAACATGGTGGTGGTAGTATGATAAAACCTGGTGGTGGTGGTAGTATGTTAAAACCTGGTGGTGGTGTTACTATGATAAAACATGGTGGTGGTGGTGTGATAAAACCTGGTGGTGGTAGTATGATAAAACCTGGTGGTGGTAGTATGATAAAACCTGGTGGTGGTAGTATGATAAAACATGGTGGTGGTAGTATGATAAAACATGGTGGTGGTAGTATGATAAAACCTGGTGGTGGTAGTATGATAAAACCTGGTGGTGGTAGTATGATAAAACCTGGTGGTGGTAGTATGATAAAACCTGGTGGTGGTAGTATGATAAAACATGGTGGTGGTAGTATGATAAAACATGGTGGTGGTAGTATGATAAAACCTGGTGGTGGTGTTACTATGATAAAACATGGTGGTGGTGGTGTGATAAAACCTGGTGGTGGTAGTATGATAAAACCTGGTGGTGGTAGTATGATAAAACATGGTGGTGGTAGTATGATAAAACATGGTGGTGGTGGTGTGATAAAACCTGGTGGTGGTAGTATGATAAAACATGGTGGTGGTAGTATGATAAAACCTGGTGGTGGTAGTATGATAAAACCTGGTGGTGGTAGTATGATAAAACATGGTGGTGGTGGTGTGATAAAACCTGGTGGTGGTAGTATGATAAAACCTGGTGGTGGTGTTAGTATGATAAAACATGGTGGTGGTGGTGTGATAAAACCTGGTGGTGGTGTTAGTATGATAAAACATGGTGGTGGTAGTATGATAAAACCTGGTGGTGGTGGTATGATAAAACTTGGTGGTGGTGGTAGTATGTTAAAACCTGGTGGTGGTGTTAGTATGATAAAACATGGTGGTGGTGGTGTGATAAAACCTGGTGGTGGTAGTATGATAAAACCTGGTGGTGGTAGTATGATAAAACATGGTGGTGATAGTATGATAAAACATGGTGGTGATAGTATGATAAAACATGGTGGTGGTAGTATGATAAAACCTGGTGGTGGTAGTATGATAAAACCTGGTGGTGGTGTTAGTATGATAAAACCTGGTGGTGGTGGTGTGATAAATCCTGGTGGTGGTAGTATGATAAAACCTGGTGGTGGTAGTATGATAAAACATGGTGGTGGTAGTATGATAAAACCTGGTGGTGGTAGTATGATAAAACCTGGTGGTGGTAGTATGATAAAACCTGGTGGTGGTAGTATGATAAAACCTGGTGGTGGTAGTTTGATAGTATGGGGATGCTTTGCTGCTTCAGGGCCTGGGGAAGTGTTTGGCAGTGTTTAATTCCAGCTCATTGTTCTCACACCAGGTTTCACAGTGTGTTATTTCCCTGCACTGGACAGACTCATCATTGTCCCACCAAGAGGGTTTCATCTGCATACATCTGTTTGTGTATAATGAGTATAGAAAACTTAAGAGTACACACCCTAGTGGTACACCAATGTGGATTAATAGTCACATAGTATAAAAAATAACACATTTTTTTTCCAAAAATAAGCATCTAACAAAAAAAACAAAAAAATAGAATAAGCCAACCCTGAATAAACAAATAGAACAAGTAGCCAGTCAAATAAATCCCTACTTACATCATGACCTTTTCTTATTTTTTTCATTATTGTTTTCATTATGTTTATTATTGCATTGCCTCTAGTGGCTGACTAAAGTAATAAACAATATCGATCACCAGGGAGGCTGATTACATCAAGAAACGTGTGGGTGTTTCAAAATTGTCGTAATGCTACAAGACCATTTTTGAAAAACAGAGTGGCATTCAGGTGGGTTTGTTTTTTGTATGTTTGTGTGTGTGTGTGTGTGGTAAAGAGTTCCGATGGTATTGTGGTATAAGGTGTGAGTAAAAGTTTAGCATGTATGTCTGGCACTAGACAATAGGTGTGTGAATGAGTGAGAATGAAAGAGAGGCAAAGAAAAGTATGTGTAAGATTCTCTGATCTTTAGTAATTACAGTAGACACTGGGCTTAATTAATAAATGCAGTATCATCCTTTCTCGCCTTTTCACTTCACCGTCCTGACGTCCCTCTGAGACGCACACACACACACACACACACTCCTCCGCTTCGCCTCATCTCCCACTCTCTGGGCTTGTTAGAACTTTTTTCGCTAGTATGAGGATGATTGTTATCTGTGGTGTAACTGCGGGGTAATTATAAGCTTTAATTCTTATGCGGCTCAGGTTCAGACCTAAAGTCCAGTTCTGAGATGAGTGTGTGTGTGTGTGAAGTCAGTGTTTCATGTCTTTTTAATGGTATCATAAAATTTCCCTGCAAGTATGTAAGTAAATATCTTTACCTTCTGGGGACATTTGGCTGGTCAGAGTGAGTAAACCTTTTTTTTTTCCAAGCCATGTCCTTCCTACATCTACATTTTGAAAGCTTAAAAAGGTCTGTGGTGAGAAATAGTGGTGTCTCTAATATCCTATGTTGATGCAGTAATATAGCTAGACAGATTTTGGCCCACAGGGGAAATAAATAAATAAGTAAATAAATAAATAAATATCTGAAATTAGAAATGACACCCACATAATAGACGTCACTGATATAGTTGTTACTTCCTTAGCATACGATGTGCTGTGTGAAGTGAACACGAAGGAGGAAACATAGCTGTGGTAGGCTCCATGATAATATATTGCTCATAAACTTCTATTTAGTATAACATAGTGCCGAAAAAGCCTACATTTCTCAAAGCTAACTGAAATCTTTGTCTTAATTGCATCTAATCTAAACGAGAGATAATGGTTCTGTTTTGATGATGCAACTGTGCAGGAGCACTGAAGAGAAATTTCAGTTCAATACGAAGTAGCTTTACAGCAATGTATTCAATTCAGGATATATACATTTTAAATGTAAAATTGTATCATGTACATCAACGTATTGAGCAAACCAGAGGTGATGGTAGTAAGGGAAAAAAACCTCCTAGATATATATTATGTGGAAGGAACCTTGAGAGGAACCAGACTGATCTGGGTGACACCAAATTATAAATTAGATAGATGTATAGATTATAAATGTGATTGAAATTGATTGGACATATATTAGTTTCATTATACATGTGACTATAATCTTTAAGGAAACTCATTACCTTTCCTACTGAAACTTAAAGCAAAGGGAGATTTACACTGATTCCCATGAACATGTGAAATGATGTTTATGTAACAATAAAACACACGTGAATTCAATGAAATTGAATCATGTCACAAGGGACAAGTCTATTAAAAATCATGAGCTAAAACTGGGCCTTCTAAATGAAGTGAAAGCAGAAGTGTGCATAAATTACATACTAGACCTCAGCAGCATTAAACTGCTGGTTAATAAACTGGACAATGACATGGTAGGCTGCTCGATGATATATTTGATAGTCTGTAAGCAGTAGCAGCTGATGTTTTTTTTTTTTTTTTTTTAAATATATCCATCCATCCATTGTCTATACCTTCTTTATTCCTAATTAGGGTCACGGGGATCTGCTGGAGCCTATCCTAGCCCACACTGGGCAAAAGGCAAGGGTACACCCTGGACAGGCCACCAGTCCATCACAGGGCCACATATAGACAGACAATCACACACTCACACTCACTCTTACAAACTCTCAATTTAGAATTATCAATCCATCTAATGTACATGTTTCATGTTTTTGGACTGTGGGAGGAAACTGGAGTACCCGGAGTAAACACACACAGGGACAGGATTTGAACCCAGGACCTACTATATATATATTTATATATATATATATATATATATATATATATATATATATATATATATATATTGTAGTAATCATTGAAGTAATAATTTTTGATTAAAAAAAAAAAATCAGTAACATTAGCAAGCTGCTAAGCTAATTAGCTAGCTAAATTTCACAGAAGAAGTAGCTATACCTGTAAATATACAAAGAAGTTCAGAATCACATGCAAATAATCACAAATATATATACATACAAATTATTATTATTACAAATATCTCATTCTAACTGCTATACAAATTGTGTACAACTGTTAATGATTAGTCTAGTGACAAATACTTCAACTATGTATGAGTCTGAATGGTGATAATATCTTTAAGGTTGCGATGTCAGTCATGTTCATTACTGTTGAAATGATTGACAGCTGGTTACCGCCCCTTTAAGAACTCTCCCAATTATCATATGAAACTGGATGTTTGAAAAGGACAAAAATGTAATTAAAAAAAAGATATTTATGCTCATTTATGCCACGTGCGACCCTGAATGAGATGTTAAAAGCTTGCAGTCCAATAAGCCTTAATCTTTGCTCCCATTAAACAAAGCCTTCTTTAATCTGCTTGAACACGGAAGCCATGGAATTTTATCTTCTGACTTCTGGGAAAATTTTTGCACAAGCTAAGCAAATAAAATAGTTTGTGCTGAATGAACGAACACCTTGATATTGCAGAGAGGTATCTGATATTTGAATTCTCTCAAACGTTAACAATAACCATGAATGATTTAGAGTGAATCATGTAAATAGATGATACATATAGCAGGATATTACATATAAAAGCAACATTTGTAATGTTTTTAATACAATCGCCTTTAACGACATGATGTTCACTGAGTTGCCGGTTTATTAGTTATGTATTTAGTATACTTTATTGACTGGCTCTGGTGCGACTTCCTGTTGGGAAGATATGGTTTTCAGATATATAAACATTATGACACAAATCTTGAATGTATGTTGGTGTGTAGATGAAGTATCGGTGTTCTTTTTCCATTGTGGGCAGTTCACATATAATCTGTTGACTTTCCTATCTTTTTTTTTCTGAGAATGGAATTGCATGTCTTTGTGTTTGCTTAAATGTGTGTGTAGGTGGATATATGTGTGAATGTGAGTGTGTAACGGTTATGTAAAGACCCCCTAGTATGAGCAATTTTCTGTATGTGCGGGTGTGTGATAGAGTTTTGGTAACGGTTACGTAAAGGCTTCATTAGGGTGTGTGTGTGAGAGAGAGAGAGAGAGAGAGAGAGAAAGAAGAGAGGGAGAACTGTTACTGCACGTTAAGTCTGACAGGTGCACAGCAGGTGAGGATAACTAAAGAAACCGCGTAACAGTGTGTGAGCAGGAAGTTTAATGATGACCACAGCTCCAAGCACAGGACCAGACAGGCCAAACCGCACTAGTGGATGTGTCCCACTATGTGTGTGTGTGTGTGTGTGTGGACTACTCTGCTAAAGAGCTGTATTTTTTGAGCATTACTGTTTATATACAGTGGAGGTAATTAAAAATTAAGTGTATCACAAAGAGAAACAGGGCATTTCACACAAAAACCCATCATCAGCTGTGTAAGCAGCTCCTATTTGAATGTATTGTGTGTGTCTGTGTGTGTGTGTGTGTGCGTCTGTGTGTGTGGTATTATCAAAGCCCCTTCTTTTCTAACAGTTGGAAAAAGCATCTTAGCACCTGTTGAAAGTTTTGTTTTCCTTCTTGTACCGTTTAGATGTAGCTCCAGCCTACATGGCAGTTTCTTTTTCATTTAATAAAAAGTATTTTCTAATGAAATAACCTGGTTCGATCGATCACAGCAACTCCTAAGCAGGTCCTAAGGTTACATGTGCATTACCATGAAAATGGACTTTTATTCTTGCGCAAGCTTTATATCTTACCACTCGCTTTCGCTTTCACAAGTCCTTCTTGTGCATATTTTTATTGTCACAAATCTATCCAGTAAAAAAAACCCTAAAACATTTTATACATCTTATTTGTATCTGAAATTTGTACCTTGTTTGAAATACTGACTGATGGTGGGTAAGGTGTTCCTATGTTGCCATCAATAAAGAACATAGGGCAGATAAATGATGTCAAGTGTGGGCTGTTGGTTACTCATTTGCTGTGTAGGAGTATTTATGGTTGGATCATTGAATTTATTTCAGCATAAACAGATGGTAATGTGTATTGCATAAGAAGATGTTTGCAAGATGTAACATACTGGTAAGTCTCATTACCATAGTATTTGGAAAATATACGTAAAATCTTGATAGTAATGTGTAACACTGAACTTTAGAGTTTAGTATATAGTGTAGCTATAGGTGGAACTTTTGTACAGCTTAAAATTATTTATTTGCATGATGTATATAAGACTATTTATTTATTTATAGCTGTGTGAAATTTTAGTACAGCCTAAGAATTAAACTGTAGCACTAACTGAGTCAAAAGTATATATATATATATATATATATATATATATATATATATATATATATGTGTGTGTGTGTGTGTCGGCCATAGGATATGATACGTATATTTGGCTGCAAGATATTTACTCATAAATGTCTCTTACTGTTTATTCTTATTTAGATTAGCACTAAATTACCTGACATATATAATGAAAGATATCATCTTCACCCCGTTTGTTGTTGCTTTCTATTTTGCTGGAATCTGCACAATGGTATAAATCATTTTCAAATCCAATTCAACTCCGATCTTCCCCCGAACTCCCACCCCTATGCTTCATGTAAACAAAAATAAGTTTGGACTTCATCCTGCATTTGACGTAGGCTTTTAGATTTCTCCAAAGCCTGTGAGCATTCTGTTACTGTTTCCTGGTGACAGTTATGACGCACCAAATGACTTCCTGAAATGTTTTTTTCCTCTTTTCTGTGTTTATATGCGCACCTGTCTGGAGTCTGTATATATCAATTCCATTTCAAAAAATGCCAGTTTGGGGCATAGATTAATAGTCATTAAATGATCTTAGAAGTTTGAGACACTGAGAACTTCTGCTGGAAATTCTGAGTGTGTCCTGTGTCCCCCTAGCTGAATTTCTCCGTATTCAGGAGAGTTCAGTTCGTAGAGAGAGTCTTTGATTTTGGTATTTGTGCACAGCGTGAGTGTCAAGAAGGGGCGATTATTCATTTGAGAAAACCAGAGAGGTCATATGAGCAGAATGGTGAAGATTGAAAATTCTTCGAATCTTTCTCATTATGACTGGCGTGTGTATGAGTCTGCGTGTGGTTAGAGGTTATATTTTGTTTTTCTGAGAACTTCTTAACTTTCTCATGGTTTCCACCTTTTAACATGCCTGTTGATTAGTATGAACCACTTATCCTCCCCTAGAAAATATCACCCTCACCT
Source organism: Hemibagrus wyckioides (assembly GCF_019097595.1). Lineage (NCBI taxonomy): Eukaryota > Metazoa > Chordata > Actinopteri > Siluriformes > Bagridae > Hemibagrus > Hemibagrus wyckioides. Next base: position 7,700,690 of record NC_080728.1, read on the forward strand.
TAGTTTCATAGATCTGATACCTATGTGAAACGCTTTTATCTTTTATTACCTTAGATTTCATTTTTGCCTGCTCTTTAATAATCTTTTTTTTTTTTTCTTTTTCTAAAATGCTGATAATGAATCACGCATCACCATCACTGTACTGATGCACTTCTGTATAATTATAAAACAGTCTTATTGATCAGTTAGCTTTTTTTAAATCTTGGAATCAAGTGTTATAAGAAAACACGGTTCCACATAGAGGGTTCCGTCAAGAGACAAAAGGGAGGGCCCTTAAAAGTTCTACAAAAAAAAACTTTTTTATTTTTAAGTGCGTTAGAACCTGATCTTAGATGACAATTAGAGATTAGAACACACCACAGACTTTGCAGCATGCAGTATTTGCAGCCTAAAGTATGCAGCATGTCCTTTTCTCACCCGGCCCACTTCCACTTTAATTACATTTTATTTCGACTTGTTTTATCTTATAATTTATTACAACTTTTGCATTACACATTATGATCACATCTAAGCCACTTGTTGCTGGTAGTTTAGTTTAATCAACCGAATTTGTTCCTACTTGCTGCTTTAAGTCAGAAAAATGCTTTGAAAAATACAAACTACTTTATTACAACTAAGTTATTATGATTTATGCTAACACACTACCTGCCCCACCCTCTATTTAGTATCTTCTTTACTGTCAGTGCATGCCTTTATCTGCTTAGCTATTTTATCATGTAATATTACATACAGTAATTAAGTAAATTAAGTTATGCATTAGTGATTAGAGCAGCACAACTTTAAACCAACTCCTGTGGAATTTCCCTTTTCCATAAAGGACACACTATAAGACTATGAGACACACTATATATATATATATATATATATATATATATATATATATATATATATATATATATATATATATATATACATTGTATAATATATTATAAAATATATTGTATAATATATTATAAAATATATTGTATAAGCGTTATACAAATAAATATTATATATATATATATATATATATATATATATATATGTTGATTCAGTGTTATTTGCGCTTATACAAATAAATCTAAAAAATTATAAATAAATAAAAATAAAAATAAAAATAGGTTTAAAATTTAAAATGATAAAATTATATTTATGCCTAATGAACAATCCAGAGACAATGGTGGCAAGGAAAAACTCTGTGAGATGATATTAAAATTGAAAATTAGATAATTTTACCTGCCTGCAACAGAATCCAAATAAATTTAAATGGTTCAAGTTTCCAAATTAAAAAGCTTATTAATAGCCTAATATAAAACATCACAACCCTGACAAGACAATTACTAAGGATGAATGAATGAATAAATGAATGAATAAATAAATGAATGAATGAAGCTGTAGCTTTGTTTGTCCCACAAGCTTCATATCTAAGTGCTCACTCATGTGAAATTAAAACCTCACACTTCCTTGATTTGACTGAGATGCTTACTCTAGTCTTAATCAAATTTCTGGCAAAAGCAACAAAAATAACAAACAACAAAAACAAAACTCATGTCATATATGTATTTGTATCTGTAAAGAAGCCATTTGTTCAGTCTGAATAATGTATTCGGTTGCATTGCTATTATATACAGTGATTATATACACTGAGAAAAAAGAATCGTGTGAGGAAGTGGGTGGAAACAGTCAAATTAAAAGACATTTATTGAAATAAATTTAATTATTTAAAAAATAAATTTATTGACATTTAATTCAAATCAATACAAATATATTTCCGGGTTGGGAATTATTTTAAAAGGTAACGTGAAAATAATCAGTATAATTGTGTCATGCACATGCCTGGGTACACTGTGCTGTCGGAAGTCGGGCCTGTCAGAAGTACAATGTCAGGTGTCACATTGCAAGCCTGTGCAGGAAGTCACTGCTGACCTACTTTTTTACACAATAAAAAACATGGGACTCAATAGGCTCAATATGCTGTGTGTGTGTGTGTGTTTGTGTATATGTTGGGTGTGGGGGGTGGGGGGGAGTCCAATATTAGATTAGACCAACAATATTAAATAAGTAGTAGATTAGTAAGTGTATATCATCTGTGCGTAATTAGGATATTATTTCAACGATAAAGTGAAAATGACACTTGTCAGTACTGGTAAATTATCAGATGTCAAATGCACCCAAACACAAACACACACACACATGGCTCAGTAAATTGGGGCCGAATAAGTGTGTGTGTGTGTGTGTGTGTGTGTAGAGATGCAATGCATCTTCCTCCCTGCTCCTCTTTGTCCTTGTAAATGAGCAAAAAGAAACTTTAATCATTCCTCTCTTGCTTTCTCTACAGAAATATGTAGCCAAATGGCCACATGAACTCCATGCCATCTCTCTCTCTCTCTCTCTCTCTCTCTCTCTTCCAGATTCTCTCGATCACACTCTATTTTCTATTAACCATTTAAATCATTTAAAGTTAGTATTTTCAATAACATAAATACCATATTCAATATTAGTTCAATAGAAATATTACACAATGTGTAATATTTCAAATTTAATTAAAAAAAAATCTTAAATGGAAATAGTTGATAAGCCAAGTATCATGAAGATTTTAGCTTCAGAATTCAAGAACATTCAAGGATTTTTACACACAATATCAAAGCTGTGATTTCAACAAATCCACATTTACATAAGTTAATGTTCATTTATTTCTTTTTATGCCTGTCAGGTATATTATAGCGCAGTTATTTCAATATTAATAAATCAGTAGCTATATATCATACTTGGTATATGTAGTGTGTATACGTTCTTAAACATTTAATTTAAAAAAAGTATTAAAAAAATGGCTGCTGAACAGTTGACTTGTCGATAAAATTTCACTCTTTCAAAACCTCCAGAAGACTGATTAGTATGATTAGGATTATATCTACACACCTCAAGAGGAAATGCCTAAATTAACAGTATAATTAAAAAGGACTTTCATCAAAATATCAAAATCAAGTACCCAGTTTCAGAAAGGTGTCGAGCGGCGATGTTCAAACTTTGGGAGACGATATGAGGAATAAAGAAAGAAATGCCCATTGCTCATTGTGAGAAGCTGTTCATTTTGAGACTGGATGTATTTCCGAATTCTACTATAAGTATTGAGTTATCTAACAGGATCTTTCTATCTAGTCTCTATATAAGCCCACTTTAACCAAGCTCTTTCTCATCATCAAAGCACATTCTTTGAGATCTTATATCCTGAATCCTCATAACACACGTGTTTATTTTGATGATTTTTTTTTTTGCCAGCTGTGTTTATCAAATTACAGTCTGCTGCTACATTTATGTATATTTTTTTTATTTTATAGTAATATTTTATTTTATTTTATATAAAGTTTATTACCGCTTTACTTCCTGTGCTTTATCTATTTAAAAATAAAATATGATATGATATATATATATATATATATAATGATTGCATTGGTTCACTCATAGTAGTCAGAATATAGGACAATCAAATATACATGAAATATCTATGAAAATCAAGTCCAGTTCAGTAAAAGAAAATAGAAAGCCACTAATGAAAGTTAAATAAAAATAGCTTTGCACCACTGTGTATTAGTCATTTTTCTGAGAGTTTCAGAAATAATCCCCCGGGCCACTTCAATCAAATTGTTCATCAGACCCTTTTCCTGTTGATCTACTGATTTAGAAGTTGCAGAATTTGCTGATAGGCATACATATGCGCGCACACACACACACACACACACATGCACACTGGTTTCAGTAAATGGAAAATACCCTGATAGCAATCAGTTGAGCTCAAAGTGGTGATGCGAGATATGTAGTGTGGTCAGACATTTCTCAGGGCAGTATGCACCAAGACAGAATGAAAAAAAAAAAGACAAAGATGAGAAACTGAACACCCTGATGCACTGCAGGAGAATAAAATAAATAAGTAACAGCAGGTAAATGAAGCATAATATTAGTTTTAGAATTTAGGGTATTGCAGACTATAACACACTGTGTGTCTGTGTGAGTGTACAGTGCATTTATATAGTTTTCTGATTTTCTGTATTGTGCTACAGGTTTCACGTCTATTTATTAAGGACTATTATACAACTTTGTCAAGCTTTGAGAGATTTACAGTTTGTTTAAAGGAATAATCGGGTTCAGCAATCAAGCATAAGTTTAGTAAGACCCTTCACTAATACCCTGTGTCTTTACTGTCGATTTCTGGCCTCAGAAAAAGTTACGGAGTTTCTCAGCAGGCAGAAAAAGGTGAAAAACTGAAAACCGTAAAGGGTTCACAAGCCTGCTAGTTGCGCTACACACACACACACACACGCGTATGACCTATTT